>NW_028157957.1:0-16093 GCF_964263955.1 Coregonus lavaretus | reverse complement strand
CACATACATTTCTACCAACCCACCCACACACACACTAGAACACAGTGAACACAGACATGAACATCACATAATTTCACGCATTCAGATTCATACATTGTACAGTTCACCCTCCCTGTGCTGAGTTTAAGATCAAAGTTGAAAAGCACCTGCAGGTTGAACACTCCTTGACTCAAACATGCCCTTAACATTCAAACAGCAGCCTCTAAATCACGCATAAAAAAGCATAAAAGTGATCAAAACACTTATCCTAGGCCTTGGCTTGTACCAGCAAAGCTTGAGAGAGAGAGAGACAGAGAGAGAGAGAGAGGACAGAGCAGCCTCTGTTCAGTGTGCTAAATGAGTCCACAGTGAGAAGGCAGGCAGGGAGGTGGACTGGAGGAGGGCCACAGCTCTACATCACTCCCACCAGCCAGGGCCCAGGGGAGGCTCTCTCAGCTCTCACCCAGACCCATCCACAGTGAGGAGGGGAGAGGGAACCTCGTTCAGCTGGATGAGAGGGTCAAACTGGGGAAAATCCCTCCTCTGTGGCAGTGATGTATGGGACTAATAAACGGATGACAGAACAGTGGCAGGATGGACCTGTTCTCAGCCGAGTAATGAAGGGGAGGCGGCTAGGGAGAAGGGTGAGTGGTGAACACAGACTCACCGACTGACTGAGCACTGTGTTCATTGGGAAGGGGGGGTATTCACAAGCCCCTTCCCAAAAACACCATCTCTCAATCACTCCCAGCCAGCCCCTGCAATTATAGCACATGGATGTGTAAATGGAATAATGGCTGGTGCATGGTGTCAGCATTCCATTGAGCTGCTGAATTCATTAATACGTAAGCACCCAATTAAGCCCAGTGCGAGAAGATTTAGATATACATTTGGTGAGTGGGTTTCCGCCCACAGTTTAATGCAGCACTTAGCTGTAATGAAAAAGCAGACATCCTCATCTCACATAATTTCCTGTCCAGACAGACAGATGACAGCAGTTACATAACAACAGACCACTTTCTTCTCTTCACTGGGTGAAGGCAGACACAGTGACTGGCCAGTGGGCAGCAAGGTTATCTTTAAAAATGTCATGTTTTTGGGAGAAGTATGCTTTTAAAGGTGCTACATATAGGATTATTTTGAATTTTTGCATTGGAATTTCAGAAAATGTCCATAATATATCTGCCGCTATTATTGGAATGATAGTGTTTCACAGTATTACTTACCCGCCAGTGTTGTGATTGGCTGTAATATTCGCCTATTGATTTCTCCTGCCGGAGCAGCATCTGTTGTCAAACTGGGAAAGCTGTTCTGACTTTGTGGATGTGTTATCTAGTGGAAATCGCACATTTCCAGGTTCTAAAATTCTACGCTGTTCGCTCAATTTCAGTTTATGTGAGAAAACAAGCACTGAATAGTGTAAGTAATCATTGTAACATCTAAAACAAAAAAACAACAAATATCATTTTTACAGCTGTTTGAAGCTGGTGGACCAAAACCGCTGTTTGAAGCTTCAAACAGTTGTAAAATCCTATTTTTTGTAATTGAAAATATATTTCATAGCGATTTAGACGGTACAATGATTCCCTACACTACTCAGTGCTTGTTTTCTTGTCAGTTTGAATGACTGTTTGCCTGCTCTATCTTATTTGGATTGAAAATAAGCTAGCCCGCTAACCCGAGTCTAGTACTTTTCAGACCGGGCTAGTAATAAATCTGTCCAATTAGCCCGCCGGTTAGTTGGCACAGACTTTGGACCTGGGCTAGTAAAAACTGTGGTCTGCTAGCCCCGCTGGCCTGGCTGGCCACTGCCCAAAATCACAGTTCCATTCCCACTAGGGACTCATACTAAACAAAAGTTATTGATTAGTTGGTTAATGTATTATTTCAGGGGGTTTGTACTTGGGGCTCATACAGTATGTAACACTCTATGACGATGGAGTTTGCTTATACAAATGGTAGCTTCTGAAATTAGAATTGTGCTTCTGTTTGTCCTTGAAGTGCTGAAACAATCTGTTCTTGTGCCAACTCTATGAAGTCTGGATGGTTATTTACATTCAAAAGTAATAGAATGAGGAGGAGGTAAGACATGTATTTATGTCCAGTGGATTCACTTCTCATTCCCCTGGTCTCCATGAGATCCACACAGATTTGAATGAGGAGGTGAGATATTAATGGATGTTTCAAGATGTAATGCCTGTATTCCTCCTGTATCCCTGTATTCCTCCTGTATCCCTGTATTCCTCCTATATCCCTGTATTCCTCCTGTATCCCTGTATTCCTCCTTCAATGGGAAAATACTGGAGTTGTAAGACAATCCTGTTCCACAAAATACATGACCATCCTTCTAGAAAGACAATGGAAAGTTCTTAATCTCCATTTCAAACAATCCATATATATATATATTTTTTTTTTTTTGGGGGGGGGGGGGGGGGGTGTGGATCAGCTTAATATTGCAGATAGATTGTAACTTCCATTAATGTAATAGTCTGCATCACTTCCAATCCCCCATGTTTATATATATATATATATATATATATATATATATATATATATATATATATATAGTGGTGAGAACAAGTATTTGATACACTGCCGATTTTGCAGGTTCTCCTACTTACAAAGCATGTAGAGGTCTGTTATTTTTATCATAGGTACACTTCAACTGTGAGAGACGGAATCTAAAACAAAAATCCAGAAAATCCCATTGTATGATTTTTAAGTAATTCATTTGCATTTTATTGCATGACATAAGTATTTGATCACCTACCAACCAGTAAGAATTCCGGCTCTCACAGACCTGTTAGTTTTTCTTTAAGAAGCCCTCCTGTTCTCCACTCATTACCTGTATTAACTGCACCTGTTTGAACTCGTTACCTGTATAAAAGACACCTGTCCACACACTCAATCAAACAGACTCCAACCTCTCCACAATGGCCAAGACCAGAGAGCTGTGTAAGGACATCAGGGATAAAATTGTAGACCTGCACAAGGCTGGGATGGGCTACAGGACAATAGGCAAGCAGCTTGATGAGAAGGCAACAACTGTTGGCGCAATTATTAGAAAATAGAAGAAGTTCAATATGACGGTCAATCACCCTCGGTCTGGGGCTCCATGCAATATTTCACCTCGTGGGGCATCAATGATCATGAGGAAGGTGAGGGGTCAGCCCAGAACTACACCGCAGGACCTGGTCAATGACCTGAAGAGAGCTGGGACCACAGTCTCAAAGAAAACCATTAGTAACACACTACGCCGTCATGGATTAAAATCCTGCAGCGCACGCAAGGTCCCCCTGCTCAAGCCAGCACCTGTCCAGGCCCGTCTGAAGTTTGCCAATGACCATCTGGATGATCCAGAGGAGGAATGGGAGAAGGTCATGTGGTCAGATGAGACAGAAATAGAGTTTTTTGGTCTAAACTCCACTCGCCGTGTTTGGAGGAAGAAGGAGGATGAGTACAACCCCAAGAACACCATCCCAACCATGAAGCATGGAGGTGGAAACATCATTCTTTGGGGATGCTTTTCTGCAAAGGGGACAGGACGACTGAACCGTATTGAGGGGAGGATGGATGGGGCCATGTATCGCGAGATCTTGGCCAACAACCTCCTTCCCTCAGTAAGAGCATTGAAGATGGGTCGTGGCTGGGTCTTCCAGCATGACAACGACCCGAAACACACAGCCAGGGCAACTAAGGAGTGGCTCCGTAAGAAGCATCTCAAAGTCCTGGAGTAGCCTAGCCAGTCTCCAGACCTGAACCCAATAGAAAATCTTTGGAGGGAGCTGAAAGTCCGTATTGCCCAGCGACAGCCCCGAAACCTGAAGGATCTGGAGATGGTCTGTATGGAGGAGTGGGCCAAAATCCTTGCTGCAGTGTGTGCAAACCTGGTCAAGACCTACAGGAAACGTATGATCTCTGTAATTGCAAACAAAGGTTTCTGTACCAAATAATAAGTTCTGCTTTTCTGATGTATCAAATACTTATGTCATGCAATAAAATGGAAATTAATTACTTAAAAATCATACAATGTGATTTTCTGGATTTTTGTTTTAGATTCCGTCTCTCACAGTTGAAGTGTACCTATGATAAAAATGTCAGACCTCTACATGCTTTGTAAGTAGGAGAACCTGCAAAATCGGCAGTGTATCAAATACTTGTTCTCCCCACTGTATATACACACATACATATATACATATATATATATATATATATATATAACAATATACATATATACATACCTACATATACATACATACACATACAAACAGTGAGGGAAAAAAGTATTTGATCCCCTGCTGATTTTGTATGTTTGCCCACTGACAAAGACATGATCAGTCTATCATTTTAATGGTAGGTTTATTTGAACAGTGAGACAGAAAAACAGAATAACAAAACAAAAAATTGATTTGCATTTTAATGAGGGAAATAAGTATTTGACCCCTCTGCAAAACATGACTTAGTCCTTGGTGGCAAAACCCTTGTTGGCAATCACAGAGGTCAGACGTTTCTTGTAGTTGGCCACCAGGTTTGCACACATCTCAGGAGGGATTTTGTCCCACTCGTCTTTGCAGATCTTCTCCAAGTCATTAAGGTTTCGAGGCTGACGTTTGGCAACTCGAACCTTCAGCTCCATCCACAGATTTTCTATGGGATTAAGGTCTGGAGACTGGCTAGGCCACTCCAGCACCTTAAATGTGATTCTTCTTGAGCCACTTCTTTGTTGCCTTGGCCGTGTGTTTTGGGTCATTGTCATGCTGGAATAACCATCCACGACCCATTTTCAATGCCCTGGCTGAGGGAAGGAGGTTCTCACCCAAGATTTGACGGTACATGGCCCTGTCCATCGTCCCTTTGATGCGGTGAAGTTGTCCTGTTCCCTTAGCAGAAAAACACCCCCAAAGCATAATGTTTCCACCTCCATGTTTGATGGTAGGGATGGTGTTCTTGGGGTCATAGGCAGCATTCCTCCTCCTCCAAACACGGCGAGTTGAGTTGATGCCAAAGAGCTCGATTTTGGTCTCATCTGACCACAACACTTTCACCCAGTTCTCCTCTGAATCATTCAGATGTTCATTGGCAAACTTCAGACGGGCCTGTATATGTGCTTTCTTGAGCAGGGGGACCTTGCGGGCGCTGCAGGATTTCAGTCCTTCACGGCGTAGTGTGTTACCAATTGTTTTCTTGGTGACTATGGTCCCAGCTGCCTTGAGATCATTGACAAGATCCTCCCGTGTAGTTCTGGGCTGATTCCTCACCGTTCTCATGATCATTGCAACTCCACGAGGTAAGATAATGCATGGAGCCCCAGGCCGAGGGAGATTGACAGTTCTTTTGTGTTTCTTCCACTGTTGTCACCTTCTCACCAAGCTGCTTCCAGCTTTGTGTAGGTCTACAATCTTGTCCCTGACATCCTTGGAGAGCTCTTTGGTCTTGGCCATGGTGGAGAGTTTGGAATCTGATTGATTGATTGCTTCTGTGGACAGGTGTCTTTTATACAGGTAACAAGCTGAGATTAGGAGCACTCCCTTTAAGAGTGTGCTCCTAATCTCAGCTCGTTACCTGTATAAAAGACACCTGGGAGCCAGAAATCTTTCTGATTGAGAGGGGGTCAAATACTTATTTCCCAAATTAAAATGCAAATCAATTTCTAACATTTTTTTGTTGTTATTCTGTCTCTCACTGTTCAGATAAACCTACCATTAAAATTATAGACTGATCATTTCTTTGTCAGTGGGCAAACGTACAAAATCAGCAGGGGATCAAATACTTTTTTCCCTCACTGTACATACATACATACATACATATCCTTTTTTTAAAATATATTCCACTTTATTACCTTCCAACCCCACCACCCTTTCCCTAATTGGAGTAAACTAGTGAACAACAATGCTTAGGCCTCTACTTCCAGCTTATACTTACTATATACATTTTATGGACACAGTCAATTTTACAATAATTATATTTTGTTTGTTTTTTCTCCTGAACTTCTTCTACTCTCAACCTCTCCGATCATTTTCATGATGTCCATCCGGTTTGCTTCTATATGCCATATCTTTCTAACTGTGCTCTTTCACAAAAGCTCCCAACCTACAACCTATATACTTATTATGGACACAGTATGCTTACATTATTAGTTATCTTGTTATTAGTTGTTGTTAGTTGTTATTAGTCCCATCCTTCAACTCCATTCAACACCACCCATCTATCTCTTAACACCATCCATATAGGAGATCTATTTGCCATATATTTTTCAACTGTACTGTGATGTTTTACAAAAGTTCTGAACCTTTCTATTCTCATTGTTTCTACAGATTGTAAATTGAAAATAAACCCCCACTCCCTTTGTCTCCCCATGGCAAACAGAAGCTCTAAGGCAATCAAACAGTGGGAGTTTGAACATAGCAGTTGTGGCTATGTTGGACTAGTGTATCAGAGCTGAACTGAGCTGTGAATCCTCTTCTCTTTATTATTTGGTTTATATGGGAGGATGATATACGTTTCTGGTGCAAATCTTTATATTTGTCTTTTGTAAAAAAAAAATGATTGACAGTGAAATGTATTTAGTGTGCTATTTAGTTGCTTGAGTAAGTTGTCTGTAATTTGTACTTGTTTATGGTTTAGTTGGTGTCAATGACATGAGAGGTGAATACAGTTTGACAGAGCTTTTCATTTTGCTTGCCTGGTTTGTTTTCAACTAATTAATTCAGCTTCCAATAAGAGATGAATAACAGAATGTGATACTGAAGCCCTATGGATTTCACGGCATAATTAGACCATGATTTAATTAGTGAAAGATACACTCTAAGATGGGCTGGTTTTAAAAGCCACGTTGTCCGTGTTAAATGTTATTTAAAGAGGGTTACATCTATTCAAGTGTATTCACTAATTTAATGCAATCAAAGGATTACTCTATTTGTGTGGCTTGGGAAAAATGAGTTGTCAGTCGATGCTCGATGGATTTGCGCTGCACAATATGTACAAGTAACTGCCAAAACAAAAGAAACACCAACATAAAGTGTCTTAATAGGGTGTTGGGCCACCACGAGCCCCCAGAACAGCAATGCACCTTGGCATATATTATACAAGTGTCTGGAACTCTATTGGAGGGATGTGACACATTCTTTCACAAGAAATTCAATCATTTGGTGTTTTGTTGATGATGGTGGAAAACACTGTCTCAGGCGCAGCTCCAGAATCTTCCATAAGTGCTTAATTGGGTTAAGATCTGGTGACAGACTGACAGACACGTTATACTCCTATGCTCCTTTGAGACCACTCTTTCAAAGTCAATGAGATTTCTTCTAGCCATGGTAGCCAAAATAATGGGCAATTGGGCATTGTTATACATGGCCCTAAGCCTGATGGGATGTTAATTGCTTAATTAACTCAGGAACCACACCTGTGTGGAAGCACCTGCTTCAATATAGGCCTACTTTGTATCCCTAATTTACTGAAGTGTTTCCTTTATTTTGCCAGTTACTTGTTTGTGTATATTGTTTAAAGTAACCATTGATATTATCAACCAAGTAACTTTGTTCAAAATATATTTTTGGTCTGTTTGGTTTTGGTCTAGTTGGACCAGTTTGGTCTTCACCTGCGGTCAAATGCAGCCGCCAAGCCACGCAGCAGGAAGAGCGATTCTACGCTGCCGCTGTCCAGGGTCCTGAAGCCACTCCTGTAGCTACACTGGCTAACTGTCTGCCACTGCTCCTAATTGGCTCCATACCCTTATCGATTCATTATGATTCAGTTGGTGACTTTCATCTGCAAACACCCCTTTTCTCTGGGTAATTAGTCGAATGACATCTCACAAATCTACAAATTATTTCTAGAGGAATAATTTTTCAGTTTAGGCCTAATATGAGGTCTACCAGCGGGTGTTCGCAGTCTCTCCCTCCCCTTTCTCTTCCTCCCTCCCGCTCAGTGACGGCACGCACACACACACACAGACACAGACACAGACACACACAGACACAGACACACTTGAAATAAACGGGAGCAAAGTCTTCAGTATTGATTCAGAGCACTGACCTGGATCGTTTGGCGATTATACACTTTGACCACGTGGAAATTAAAACTGTAAATCCCTTTGCGCGGTGCGATGAAATTGCTCCGCTCCTCATCGAAATTCTTACCAACGTTTACAAGTATCTAGGGAAGATAGAAAGAGTGTGAAGAGGGAAAAGACACTAACATCAAAGGCACTTGTCAGTCACATAAAGGAACTCACGCAATACACAATGACACTGCATCTTATAGGACTAGGTAGCAGATGACATTTGGCTATAACTTCGTTAGTTTCAAATGAAGACAATTATAGAAACCAAGTTAATCAATTTTGGAATGAATCCAGCTATGAAATTATGGGGCTCAAAGGTCTAATTTTATTTAAATTTAATTGAAAAGCCATTTGGTGGCTATTAACCTTTTCAGATATGGAGTAGCATGGAGTAAGACTTCACCCCCCTGACCTGGTATTTAATTATTTGGAGAGATGTCAGACTTCATTTCATATCGTCAAAAGGAACTTAAATATTTAAAGGCTGACTACTTCTACCAGCCTTTATCTATAAATCTACTCTCTATCTGAAACAGTGAATCTCCATTCTCTACCTCATGGATAGAGAGCTTTTTATCAATTTTCAACACCAGTCATCCAAAACCCCTCCCGCCACATTCGCTCTACATTAGCCTACCAGGTACAGTATGATATAACAGACAGACAGGTCAGTGAAAGTTACCTGGTCAAAGTAGATGACCATAGTCCGGTTACTCATCTCCGAGGGCTCGTGGTTGGTATTTCTCACGGCTGAAAAAGCCACTTTGGCGCTCCCGGAGCGCACCGATATCCCGAGAGCAGTCCCAGTGGGATCTGAAGTTGGGTTGGAGTCGCAAACGACCAGACATTTCCCCTCGAGCACGATTGGTTCCGTCTCGTTCTGAGCGTTCACTAGAGTCACTAGCCACACTGCACCCAGTAATACCGTCAACATTATGGCAACTTCACTCTGCACTTCGTGGCTGTATCCTGCTATTCTTATTATTTTCAGCCAAATTCAGTCTTTCCAAATGACAAACTCCTTTTCCTTTCTTGAATTATAGCTATCCTTGTGTATTTCTAAATCTTGGAAAGGTCAAAGACAGGTTTGGTTTTCCCGTTTCTTTTTTAAATTATGGAGAGTCCCCTTTACCCAGTCGTTCCACGTGTTAACTTATTTTTTCCCCCCCTTTCAGCTCAAGCCTCCCCGCCTTCTTGTCTCACTCCGTAATCGAATAACCAGTCGAGAGCGGTACGAGGCCCTTGTCGAGTTGAAGCGCAGTTGAATACATAGCGCGGGGGTCCGTCTGCTTGCGCCCTGAATTATTGATATGTGTGATATTAGAGCTGAAACACAAAGGCACGGAAGCGCAATGCTCCCGCCCCGCTCGTTTTCAGCAGACCACTCCCTCCGGCCCCCAATCACAGATTAGCGCATCTCCAGATTTCCAATCGGCTCGCTCGATCCCGCCTCCCCACCACGTGACGGTGGCGGAGTAGTTTTCCCGCTCCGGAGGTATTTTGCAGGTGGACTCGGCTCGAGCAGGCACCAGAGAGGATGATGACACCCCAATGTTCGAGGAAGAGGAGAACCTACTCAGACCACCAATTATCTTGTCATAATCACTTTGATTTTGGATGCTGTTAAGAATTGTCAATGAAGAAGGAATAATAGCAGGAGGAACATCTAACATCCGGATTCAAAGAACCAGGCGCATGGAAAGTTTCTTACCTTCACGTGAAAGCCAGTTTTTATTTTTCTGAGAGCAATATCAAAATGCTAAATGGCATTTTATGAGTTAAGACAGTTGAGAGAGAATGTTCTGAAATACTATAGGCTATTGGTCAAGAAATTGTAAGACTCTTCAACTAGCCTACTAAAGAATAATTGTATTGATTATGAGAACAATTGGGAGAGACAATATACAAAGATTTACAAAGTTATACATAGCCTACCGATAAAAGTCATCTACAATATCTATTAGGCCTAAATAGCCCCCTACCCCCTCTCTATCTTCCCCATCCTCCTCCTGCTCTGCCTCTCCTGGGGGTACCCCGCACAAGTGGAAAACGTAGGAAGTTAAACCATGTTGAAGATAACTGACGGGGCAAAATGACTTCTGGAAACTCGTTGTCTATTATAATCAGGAATTGTATTGTTTTACATGAGTCTTCGCCTTGAGTTTCAACCTGGACTTAGGGGTAGACATAACATAGTGAAGGTACATTGGTCTCCCTCTATTGATATGGTAGCCTATGTATTAATTTGTGGATGTCCATCATCCATTTCATACGATATGTTACAAATTACAATTCGTATGATATGTTACGAATTTGCAAAAGGTATGATATGTTAACAAGTCCAATTTGTTGTGGCTGACGTAAGCTAGGTGTCTAGGTTTCTAACACTAACGTTAGCTAAGTGGCAAATTTTAGCTAGGCTAGGGGTTAGGGTTAGGAGTTAAGGTTAGGGTTAAGAGTTAGGTTAAAGGGTTAAGGTTAGGGGGAGGGTTAGCTAACATGCTAAGTAGTTGCAAAGTATCTAAAAAGTAGTAAGTAGTTGCAAAGTTGCCAATTAGCTAAAATTGTCCATGATGACATTTGTTGGCGTTATACATCCTCCACCCCAATCTTCTGTCTTATATAACCATACCAACCGTAACATAGCATACTAATTTGAGTGTCCCGGATTTACATTTACTGGCAGTTTAAATATGATGAAGGAATCAGCCTGGCATCTTTATGTTAGGTGTATGTAATATTATGAAGGCTATCGTTGCCTGCGGAGGGCCCTGTCCAAGTCGCATCTGACAAGGCTCACTTACTCTGCGCCAGCGCAATGACTGCATGACATTTAATAAATGAGATCACTGAGAGTTCATTTTAGGGAGAGAGACAAACAAAACCACATGAAGAGAAAAGGAGAGAAATAACATCTCCAAAGCATTCCTTTCAGTAAAGTGACTAATATGATATGATGAGCTCAAAGACAATCTTAATCTAAAGCGAGTTTATGTAGTGTTCTGAGACTGAATCGTCCTGTATTGAACATTGAGGAATGACTGAAAGTCGAATGGTGCTCTCCAAAATACCAGTGAATAGATTTTAGCACCACCACATAAAAGACAGCATCTGCCATGACAGGGAAAGGAAAACATTGTTGTGCAAATCAGCCTAAAATGCATAAAGTATCACTTAGATGAGATGTGAGACTAGATTCTGTTTTCACATCACTACACTTCAGTATAAGCACAAGTGGGACTTACAAAACCTCCAGCAGCTGTTTTATTCAACCCAACACTATTAGAAAAAAGGGTTCCAAAAGGGTTCTTCGGCTGTCCCCATAGGAGATCCCTTTTTGGTTCCAGATAGAACTCTTTTGGGTTCCATTTAGAACCCTCTGTGGAAAGGTTTCTACATGGAACTCAAAAGGGTTCTACCTGGAACCAAAAGGGTTCTTCAAAGGGTTCTCCTATGGGGACAGCTGAATAACCCTTTTAGGTTATAGATAGGACCTTTTTTTTCTAAGAGTGAACTAGCAAGGCAGCCACAGCTTTGCCCTGAATGGAAATCTGTCCCAAAGTTCCATTTATTAAGATTAAGTTCAAAATGTGTTAGTTTGAAGTTCTGCATTACTTACTAATCTTGTGAGATGTTCTGCTTTGGGTGTACAAAAAGGTATTGAAACCAGGTGGAGTGGAGAAGGTGGGAAGATTCAGGGAAAGCAACACTGAGACTTTCACTAGCTAAAACAACATTTCACCAGAGAAATCTCGCTGCACTGTTTACTGCAAAAACAACACCCACCCACACGAATAAGCTCTTTTACAGACTTCATTTCCATAACCAACACACACACACAAACACAAGATCTCACGGTTTGACCAATTTTACTTCAGATTCTGATGTTTATTCACATTTATCCAAATGTCAAATGTCAAAGTTGCTCCAAACGTCAAATTTCAAAGGGGCGATACCTGCGAACATAAGCAAGCATTTAAAGTTAAATGGGTTCTCACGCACAAAATGTGTATCAGCCAAGGAAAAGCGTTAATTTACTTGCATGTGACAGAGTGCTAAATTGGAGCTGGTCCCATCAGATAACATGGTACAAGTTAGCCCTATGTTAACTTCAACAGGTGGCACTGATTATATCCTGGCACAAGTGCATCAGCCAATTAAAATTGTCAAAGTAGTTGGACGTGTTCCAACACTTGTTCTTGAATAGTCGTGTCCTTAACATAGTCCAACAGCATGTTCTGATCATCAAAGCAACTATCACGTGTATTTGAATGACTGGTCAGATTTATCTTTGTGTAAAGTGCCTAGTCCACGGAATTGTCGCAGATTGTGGCAAGGATTCGAATCTCACGTGAGTCGTCCCCCCCCCCTTTTGAAATGTTGTTTTACATGTATTGTGTTAGTGTGCAGTGCTTGACTTGGACTAAAATAGGTGCCGGTACTCATTTTGTGTGCCGGTACTGTTTATATTTCGGTGCAGGAACTGTACAGTACTTTTGAGCTAATATTTTACAAGAGGTGCAGGAAGATTATGAATCTAATAAGGAGATACCTCTTTCTTTAGCCTTGCACACAAACACACTGCTATTGCCTAATAATCATATTTCATAGGGCTATATTCCATGGACGTGTACACCTAAATGTAGGGCTACAACATTTTATAGGCTATGCATTATTATAATCATCCACTTCGTCGCATCAAGAACCGGCAGTGATTAATTTTTTCCTCAGTAAAGAAACCCACGGTTAAAGTGCACTATCGATTACGAATCAACTGCTTTAGCAGTGTGTGCCACCGAGAAGCAATGATAACAATGATAGTCTACATGACTGCTATTTGACAAATCCATAAGGCTCTTCATTTTTCTTTTACGATATATGATAAACGTACATGTCGTAAGGACCTCATTTATATGTTTCCCATAAAAGCACATGGATGTGTGTGAAACTGATATACAAAAACCTGGGATTTTGTCATATATACAAGAACCCATTTAACGTAAATGCTTGGTTATGTTCGCAAGTATGGCCCCCAAGTGTTTTGGATAGGGTTAAAACAAAAACACCTACACTGTTATGTTTAGGCATTAATTCTGAATGGTTAAGTTAAGGGTTAAGTTTTGAGATAGGATTAAAATGAAGAAATGAAAATACCACTGGGATTGAACACACAACCCTTGAAGCCAGAGCTCGCAGCATACTTCCATCCGCCATTCCTGTCTACAACACCCTAGCAAAACCCAAGCCTACCTGATGGTAATAGCGCTCAACGTCCTCGGGACATGGATGTACAGTACATCCAAATTTGAAGTCAATCATGAGCGACCTGGCAACACACACACACGCACACATGCAGTGAGGCAGCAGGTGAACTGCCAGGCCCAGGTTAGCGCATCGGGACTGGAGGATGGCATCTAGTGACAGCCTCCCCTGGAGGGCCCTCCTGTCAGACGCCACATGTTGCCGTTCGCGTTGCGTCACACCGCCCACCGCCTGAGGTGCTCTCTTTCCCCACATCACAGAGCAGGACTGGCAGAAATAAACAGTTATTTGTGTGTATGACAGAGAGAGAGAGAGAGAGAGAGAGAGAGAGAGAGCGTAAAAGAGGCACGCCAAGTTGTGGTGGGGGTGTCGCAGTGACAGACTAGTCATCCATGAGCGTCAGGGTGATCATGAAATTTGTCGGAGAGGAGTGAAGGGGAGCGAGGCGCATTAGAGCTGCCACGGTTTTACATGCCACACTGGTTGCGCAAGACAAGGAGACAAACTGACTGGAGACCAGTTGTGTCTGTGGCAGAGAGAGCATCATGCATGAGCTGGTCTTTCTGGGCGTAAAATGAGCTTGTCTGTTCTGACACACTAAATCTATTTACAGAACATGAAGACATTTAGGGTCATTATTCAAAGATCACCATGGGGACAAACTCATGCAGCAAATTAGATAGGAGTAGAAAATGCAAGAAATGGGTGAGCCCACTCACTCATAATTCTAATACAGAAAGAGTTCCTGTCACATGGTGCCTTGCAGGAAGAAGTAATATACAGCTAATATTGTGCTGTGTCTCCACAAACAGAAATTATTTATGAACAGATCTGGGCCATTTGCCGATAGCAGTTTGATACTAATCTAATTATATTGAGGTAGAGCTCAACTTAATTAAACATTTGCGCATTATTTATAGATCGTTTTTTTGGAGAGGGCTGCGATTAACTTAATCAGCGTATCACCGTGTCCAGCAATTTGCAGGAAATAATCAAATCAAGTATGTAAAGCACTACAAATGCAATTTAGCAAATCACATTAGGTCATCATCGCAGGCGAACTGACAGTGGCTTGTCAGGAATATAGTTTGTGTGCTGTAGGCGCTGTGATAATGTGATATAACATTTGTTGGCAAGTGGCAGGCTGATTGGGAATGTGAAGGACACAGCACAAGGGTAGGAGGACAGGGGGCCAGGCAGGGCCAAGAAGGGCTACACAGGGTCACCCAGCCACTAGTCTAGGAGCGTAGCCATCTTTATGCAGCAGCAGTAGCATATCTATTACTGCCAGCAGGGTTCCACAGGCCTGCAGGGCTCCTGTACAGAGAGAGGAGGAGAAACCTCTCTAGGATTCAGTGGGCCTGCATACTTAATTCATCTTATTCAGTTTTTCTAGGAAGTTTGTCCCAATTAAATATAATCTATGTAACCAAGAGAGAGAGTGAGAGAGAGACAGAGAGAGAGAGAGAGCCCTGGTGCAAGAATGCAGCCGAGTCCACCATTTCAGTCTAGGAAGGCTCAAATGGCATTGAATGGCCTAATTGCTGTGGGCTGTACATATTTTTGGTAAATGCCTATCACATACATATTTTTTAAAACCTCAGATATGAAATATGTTTGTAAATGACATGAACACCCCTGGCCTCTTGTTTATACTGGTGTTGAAGCACTCCGCTGGGTGGGCAAATAGGCTCTAAATCCTTCCTCCTAGATACAGTACTATCAATATTGCATGCAGCAATATAGGACTAGGGACAGGACCGAAATACAGTATATACTGCTGAACTACAGTCATACAGTAAAGCATGTATGCACCCAACCTGGTCTCAGAGCATTTTGTATTATTCACACAACAAGGCAGGTAAAAGTTATTTACAATGACGGCCTACCCCGGCCAAACCCGGACGACGCTGGGCCAATTGTGCGCCGCTCTATGGGACTCCCAATCACAGCCGGATTGTAATATAGCCTGGAATCGAACCAGGGTCTGTAGTCCGAAAGGGTTATACATTAACATATCCATTCTGCATATCTGTGTCCTGTCCTTTCTTTAAAGATATAGGCTACAATGAGCCCCTGTCCTAATCTGTCCCCTCCTCCATACAAATCATATTATAGTTTCACAGTCTACCTGCTCCATCTCGGGTGACTACACTGAACTCAATATCCCAAGCATCAGCTGTACAATTATTCTCTGTCACACCCAGGTTACAAATCATAATAAATCCCATAACCCAATCTTAGAAGAGTAACATATACCCTTGGCCCTCTACCACATCTATAATATTAGTTTCCCTCTGTCTTCTCCCTTTCCACAGAGGGACTGAAGTAAAATGGAGGATGGTTAGAACACTTAAAAAATCGGAAGAAGAGGGGGCAATTCTGTAATAATAATTTAGAGGAGGAGTCTTCAGTGGGCATTTTTAGTTTATGGTTTACTGGGTCTCCAGTGTATACCTACTACACTGCCTAGTGAACAATAAACCTCTTAAACTAACATCAAAACAATTAAGTATTTACCTCACCAAAACCCCAGTGCCCTTCACTATTATGACGAGAGCTACCACATGTTAAACGCTGATGAGCACACACACAAACACACACACACGCGCGTGCGTGTGTAATAATGGTTTTCATTTGGTTACAGCAGCGGAAGGACCGCCCAGAGATGGCTAGATTAAATCTTGTGTGTGTCAGAGGAGAGGGGGAAATAGCATTGTAGAGACAGAGGAAAAGGAGAGGGGAGGTGAAAAATAACCTGTCATCACTTTCTGCCTGTTTGGTTGCTCT
>NW_028157958.1:0-19560 GCF_964263955.1 Coregonus lavaretus | reverse complement strand
GCCCTCAGGCATCTACACCCTTGCAACGTGGGAGTGAGAGAGACAGACAGAAAAATAAAGAGAGTCTGCGTCACAAAGATAAACGCAGAGATCGATAAAGAGAGAGAAAGAAGGTCACAGATAGACGGAGGAGAGAAAGAGGGAGACAGTTGCTGGAAGGAAGAGCAGTTGCCGTGGAGTCGGCTTCGTTGCAGCAATCTCCTGTGACATCTGCCACGAAGTCTCTTAGTAACTGTGCTCGTATTCCACATTAAGCAAATACAGAATGAATGTCCACTGATGCAGCACGGTTCTTCCTCGCCCTCCCCCCTCCTCTTAATAGCTGATTGGTTAGACAGTCAGAGAGAGAGAGAGAGAGAGAGAGAGAGAGAGAGAGAGAGAGAGAGAGAGAGAGAGAGAGAGAGAGAGAGAGAGAGAGAGAGAGAGAGAGAGGAGAGAGAGAGAGAGAGAGAGAGAGAGAGAGAGAGAGAGAGAGAGAGAGAGAGAGAGAGAGAGAGAGAGAGAGAGAGGAGAGAGAGAGAGAGAGAGAGAGAGAGAGGTGTGATGACTTTACTTATCAGTTTTTCAGTGGTTCAAAGGCCCAGGATCATTCATTCTAAGGGCAGTCTCTTAGCGGCCATTCATCCCTCCGTCTTTCCCCTCACCAATATAATTAGGACTCTTAATTTGAAAGCCTCCATGGAACCCCTAGCCATATGCATTCTAATGAATGCGACAGATGTTCCGCTGTTATTTCGTCTCTCTGAGCAATTACTCTTATGGTGCCTGTGTGCTCCCCACAACTGTTTTTCTTTTTATATTTCACCTGTGAGTAAACCACACCTGCTCCATCCCACAACACACACACCCACACCACATCCATCAGTCCCACAAATTAACTTTAACACATCAACAGATTAGAAAGGCTGTGAAGGACCTTTATTAAAATCAATGTATCTCATATGAACAGCAGTGATTACCATCCTGCTTGTCAGGTTTACCGTTACAGTCTGTACATACGGTATGTGCAGCTTTCTTTTCTCTCTGCCATTCATTTTCCATCCCTCTTTTCACATCTTTACAGGCGATTAAAAACAATGCTCACTTGGTGCTCCACAGACGATTGGTTCATTTCTTCCATAGTCTTCCCGTTTATGAAACAGAAATTGGGTCATTTTGTGGTTATTTCTGATCAAACCATTCTGTGTTTAGAGGATTAGCCTAATATACTACTGTACCTACACTTCTGCCCCAACTTTACCATCTTTCAAAAAATGAATACAAGTGTAATCTTCCTCATCTTGATAGTTTGTTTACGAAACATTCATTGAGACAAAATGCTGTATGGAAAAAGGTTGTCAATTTAATTGACATCAAATGTTACCCAAGCTGGAGAATGTGATAGAACTGTCAGACATTTCCTAAGTCCTTTCTGGACTTCATGGGATCCTCAAGGGACACATTCTGCTATAAATACTGATAGGATGTTTTCTTTTGTTGTTGTTTTCAGATTGCATATTGAAGAACACCCTAGAATCGATGTCCGCACCCCCGTGGAAATAAAAACATCCCCTTCAAAATCTGTCAGTTTAAGGTAGAGATATCTGTTTTTTGCATGGGCTGCTTCTCAATATGTTGTATCCACCGGTCGCCCTTCCTCTGCTGTAAAAGTTGGCAGCACTAGAGCAGTGTTTGTCAGACCATGAGACATCCCGAAAATCAGTATTCTCACGAAAACGTCTGTCGCAGCTGAACGGATTGGCCTACAAACTATTATGACCCCTATTGAAAAGATGAGACTCTCACGAACATGATGGTCTTCTCCCCCACAAGCGTCATGGGACTCGCCTGAAGTTGGTACAGCCGATCTGTCACCCTTCTATCTGTAGTGTCCGAACAGTTTGGGGCTATACATTAATATGACCCGTCTATGGAAATGTGAGTCTCTCACAAACACGTACACTACCGTTCAAAAGTTTGGGGTCACTTAGAAATGTCCTTGTTTTCAAAGAAAAGCAATTTTTTTGTCCATTAAAATAACATCAAATTGATCAGAAATACGGTGTAGACATTGTTAATGTTGTAAATGGCTATTGAAGCTGGAAACGGCTGATTCTTTATGGGAATATCTACATAGGCGTACAGAGGCCCATTATCAGCAACCATCAGTCCTGTGTTACAATGGCACATTGTGTTTGCTAATCCAAGTTTATCATTTTAAAAGGCTAACTGATCATTAGAAAACCATTTTACAATTATGTTAGCACAGCTGAAAACTGTTGTGCAGATTAAAGAAGCAATAAAACTGGCCTTCTTGAGACTAGTTGAGTATCTGGAGCATCAGCAATGTGGGTTCGATTACAGGCTCAAAAATGTCCAGAAACAAATAACTTTATTCTGAAACTCGTCAGTCTATTCTTGTTCTGAGAAATGAAGGCTATTCCATGCGAGAAATTGCCAAGAAACGGAAGATCTCATACAACGCTGTGTACTACTCCCTTCACAGAACAGCACAAACTGGCTCTAACCAGAATAGAAAGAGAAGATGGAGGCCCCGGTGCACAGCTGAGCAAGAGGACAAATACGTTAGTGTCTAGTTTGAGAAACAGACACCTCACAGGTCCTCAACTGGCAGCTTCATTAAATAGTACCCGCAAAACACCAGTCTCAACGTCAACAGTGAAGAGGCGACTCCGGGATGCTGACCTTCTAGGCAGAGTTGCATAGAAAAAGCCATATCTCAGACTGCCCATCTTAATATTTTCTTTTTATTGGCCAGTCTGAGATATGGCTTTTTTTTTGCAATTATGGTCCTCTTGCTCAGCTGTGCACCGGGGCCTCCCACTCCTCTTTCTATTCTGGTTAGAGCCAGATTGCGTTCTTCTGTGAAGGGAGTAGTACACCGCGTTGTACGAGATCTTCCGTTTCTTGGCAATTTCTCGCATGGAATAGCCTTCATTTCTCAGAACAAGAATAGACTGACGAGTTTCAGAAGAAAGTTATTTGTTTCTGGCCAAGTGCCTAAAATAAGGGGTTAAATACATGTCAAAATATTTATATATATATAGTTTCCTGATCTAAATAGCTAAATGATCCTTGGTATGACCATCTTAAAACAATTCCATATATTAGCTTAGTAGAACCCCCCCACGGCTTAGACTCTTTTTTTTTTTTTTTACCAGTTTTTCTCCCCAATTTCATGATATCCAATTAGTAGTTAGAGTCTTGTCCCATCGCTGCAACTCCCGTACGGACACGGGAGAGGCGAAGGTCAAGAGCCATGCGTCCTCTGAAACACGACCCTATAGCCGGCTGCGACACAGCCTGGGATCAAACCCTGGTTTGTAGTGACGCCTCTAGCACTGCGATGGCCGGCTTAGACTCTTAAGGATTAATGAAGGAATGTTATTTTGTCATCAGCAAAGACTGTACATTAATTAGTGGCTAAATAATAATCATAGCAGCTCAAGCTCAAGTATTCTTCAGTAACACCTTCAGTAACGAAAAAATGGTGACAAGCCAAGGACCGACAAGGTCTCTCATTCGCCTCGTCATCCACATTCATGCGCGCACACACGCACTCTCACACGCACTCTCACACGCACTCACACACACACACACACACACACACACACACACACACACACACACACACACACACACACACACACACACACACACACACACACACACACACACACACACACACACACACACACACACACACACACACACACACACACACACACACACACACACACACACACACACACACACACACACACACACACACACACACACACACACACACAGTGGAAAAGGACCCAGTCCTCTCACCTTGGTGGTTTTGACTTTGTTCCCATTACTGCAGGACCAGCCGGTGAGGTCAGGGAGCACCTTACACTCCTCTCCCTCCATGCAGGGGTTCATCTGACACCACCACTTCTGAATCACGATGGAGGCTGGAGGAGGGGACGAGAGAGAGCACTGAGAGACCTGATACTGAGAGGATGGACAGTACAGGGCAGAGCAGTGTGCAGGAGAGAATAGATTCTATGGAGAGGAAAGTAATCTGGAAGTAGGAGTAGATTGGCTCAGCCGCAGTCAGTATGTTTTTAAACATTGATATGGCACAAAAACAGACGTCCACCTGTTAAAACCACAAAAGCTTTTGCCAGCATTCTATCCTAAAAGCCCATTAAGTGAACATTGTGAAATGAAAACATTTCAATGTCAAACCTGCATTTCTTTGGCCCTCTGTGTTTGGCAAGAATCTATGCATAAAAGCTGGTCTTTGAATCAGGAATAAGAGGTATTATTATTATTTTTCCTCAAGGCTTTTGCATGTCACATAATCAGTATCACCTGGTGCTGAAGAGCTGTTAAAAAGCCAGAAGCACTTTCACAATATAACACAATACTGGCTGCCAGACAATGGGAAGTTGTGTGTGTGTGCTAATAACAACCTTGAAATACTTCAATCTTGAAATACTTCAATCTAACGTGAAAGGTGTCTATTCAAGACTCTCGAGTATAAAGTTAAACATTATCTCTTTGATTGGTTGATGTCAGATTAGACAAAAGTAACATGACTGTACAACACATTCCATCGCTTTTCTCAAATAAAATGAATCAAACACACACAAACACACACACACACACACTCGCACGCACGCGCACCCACACACGTGCACACACACACACCACACGGTTCCAACAGCAAATAGACAAACAGATTTCTCTTTACAGCAAAAAAAGAGTACGTGTATGAAGTGTTTGATGTTAACCTATCAATATCAGCCCCACTATGCACTGACACAGATCTTAACTTCTGTGCAGAGTTTCCTCTCACTCTGATTGTCTACTTTCAGTGGAGGCCAGTCAGTGATCCATCCAATCTGACCTGTCTAGACGGTGAGATGGCCGAAACCAGGCAGGAGGATCTGTCTCCATCCATCCATCTATTCTTCCTCCTCTACTGGGATGGGAGGATGGGTGACTCATGGTGTGAACTCTCCAGCACGTATCCAACTTTGATAAACCAATCAATTAAAAGAGGCAAATGATAGTGGTTTCGAGGAAGTCTGCCATAGAGTCCTGTTTTAAGGCCTATTGTTCCTCACAAAGGGAGGAGGGGGTGAAATCTGCAGCAAAATGGGCTTTAAATGGAATTATGCAAAAGAACACGAGCAAATCCTCTCAAGCGTCATGTAAGTACCCCTGACTGAGAGAGAGAGAGAGAGATGACGGGAGGAGTTCACCAAGACTGTGTCTTACCAATGAGCGAGGGAATGAATGACTAGAGAGAGAGAGAGAGAGAAATTGAAATTGTGAAATTGAGGGTGAAATAGAGGAAGAGATAGACGCAGAGGGGAAGAAAGAGAAACAGAGAGAGTGAGAGCATAAACGAGGGAGAGAGAGGAAGACACCATTCAGAAAGACAAAGACGCCCCTCAATAAATGACGCTGAGCCTGGCAGGGCACTCCAGAGAACATGCTGTTATGATGCATGAGCTCAGTGACAGTAAGTGGTTCTAAAAACCAATGACTGTGTAATGGTTGTTAATGTTTCCATTATGGTGTCTGCCGTGGTGCTTTACGCTACCACCATGTTATTTAGAGTTAATGAGTTTGGCCTGGAGAAGAGCCATTACAGTTAGAGTTCTTCACCTCAGGTTCTACAGAGTGGGCAGAGAGGCTGTGACATCGCAGACCTGCCTGTCATTCTGCAGAATGGATGGGAGTGGCTAATAGCTTATGTCATGGGAGGGTCAGAGGCTATTGGATGGATAGCAACAACAGGGCATCAGAGAGGAGCAGTGATGAACCACGGTAATGAAGAGAAGTACTGAGAGGTGCTGACATGGACTAGTTATTTATAGCCTACCTGTTCATCATAGGCTACCACTCAGCTACATAAATCCATGCACTGCACTTACACATCCCTGATTAATTTCATTGATGTACAAACACAAAAAGCAATAAAGTTTGGGGTCTATGTTTGGAAATATGAACCAAACATTTCCTAATCTCTTCTCCCAGAGACAGACATGTGAGAATGAGATCCATCTCTCTTCATCAGCAGTCTGTGATGTGTCAGACAGTCTAATGATAGAATTACCACCATTATCTCACAGAGAGCAGAGCAGTGTGTCGCTAGCTACCATCCAGAAGCCATACTCCACATGTCATTAAACATCTGACTACTGAAGCGCCACTCAGAAATGAATCTAGGAAATGTTTCAGTATCTCTGTTGAAAGCAGTTGTTAATGGAACCTTCTATGAATGCCATGACAATGAGCGAGTTAGTGTTGTCTTCCCAAATCCCTGGGTTTGTGGCTTGTCTCAGGCGGCGTCTATCTAAATAAGGTCTGTGGGGGAGCCATACCTGAAGGCTGCCTAGAAGATTACACAGAGATGATGTCAATCCACCGCAGCACTGACAAATGTCACAGGTCACAGCAGATTCATTCAGTCTGTGAATGCAATGCCTGTCAAAACATCAGGTTAAGTGTGTCTCTGTGTGTGCATGAAAGCAGATACTTGCTCAGATTCAGACTCACAATGCCATACACACACACACACACATGCACACCTGAGCATAATCACATAGACGAACAGCGGGGTCACATTAGTTAAGAGAAAACAAGCATTGAGGAGAGAGCTCAAGAACACAGCACCTCACGCAGTCCCCCATCGAAGCCAAGCTCAGTGATAACAATCTAAACCCATTCACGCTGTTCTATTAGTAATGCCTGCCTCTCCTCCCCCACCCTGCACTGCCGAGCTTGAAATTGCCTGATTTAGATCCATATTGACTTGGCTGATAATGCTGACTTTGACACAGGATAATGTTGTATAATAATGCAGTATAATCCAGTGCAGGCACCGAGCACCCACCTCTCCACTTGGACATCCCTACGGAGCATCCTGATAAATAGAGGTGATCTCCTCGACCTCTGCTTATTGGCCATTATGAATCTCACCCCACAGACTGAATCTAAGAGCCGCGAACCGCCTGCAGCAGGAATAAAGTCATCAGGGGACTTCCCACCCTCTGCTTCTACCTCCAACCCAACCTTTATTAACCACCACACAGCTAAAGACAATCTCCAGTAGTTCCCATGTAAAGCCCGAAGGGAATGTGCTTCAAGAAAATAAGAAAAGAGGAGGGAAAAAGCTGTGATATTCTGATATACAGTAATCCAGATAAATGTCAGCTGGTGCTCTTTAATAATGTAGTTTATTGATAACAGGTCAGACTTCACAGCTACCAGTAATGGACCTGACCATTCATCACACCTCTCTTTCATTGACCATCAATAATGGACTATTTTCAGAATGTCTTTCCAATGTAGAGCTGTTGGAAACTGCAGTCTTTTACAGTTAATGGAGATGTCCCTCATCTAAACCTTAGCACACTCATCAGCGGTACACCATAGAAGGTGAGGGGATGGTCATCTGGCTGGTGACAGAGCCTTTCTCTCTTTTGCTCTCTCTCTCTCCATTGCCTGAGAGGACACAGTGCCTGGCAGCAGACTCTAATGATATTTTAATAGCCATGTCTGCAGTGGACTAGCTCCCTCTGACATTGTTGATGTTAGGAGGGTTAGACGTGGGATGTAGCAAAGGGAAAGTGTTTTTCTGTGTACTGTATGTATGTGTATTAATTCGGGGTTTTGGCTCTTAACCAATACCTAAGATACATCAAATCATAGTTATATTATTTATCTTTATCATTATTTTCAATCAGGTTAAAAGACTATAGATGCATGACAGATTTCTGGCTGCTCCCTAGCTTTGGGTACCAGCAGTTTCCTACAAGACACATAACTGGTGAACAGTGTCCTCTATTGGTCAGCTACAGGAAAAGCATCTCGTGTTTGATGTGTGTGAAAAGGAATACAGAGAAAAAAGCATTAATATGACAACATTCATACCTTGATCCCTATGCAATAGTTTATGTAAGCATTGTTGTTGAATATTAACAGTGTTACGATAGTTTGTCATAAAGTGTACATCATTTACAAATAACAACTGTAGTTAACTGTAAAATGCCCTTGATTTGCAAATCTCCCATAAGTCCTATACTTTTGTTCTTCATATACAGTACAATGAAAAAGTCCCCCTCCAAGGTCTCCACATCTGTATCTGTGACATAAAGCAGCTTTGTGACTGGAGGTTCAGTCTTCACTGGAACTGACCTGACCTTGCCAGCCTAGAACAACCTCTTTCTAAGGGAAGAAAGAAGCTAAACAGAGACAATAATGCTAGAGCCTGAGGTTACTTCACCAGTCCCTGCGGGTCTGTCTGTCTCCACATTTCTGTTCTGTTTGATTCAACCTCTCAGCTCACGTACGGGAAACCTATCTATTTTCCACTGGAGGGGGGTTAATGCATCTGGATTGGTTGTGAGACAGAGTTAGAGCTGAGTGTGTGTGTGTGTGTGTGTGTGTTCGTGCATGCGTGCGTGTATGAGGGGTGATAAATGCCATAAATGAACTGAAGAGGGCGACTGAACGCCTTACTAACACTGTGTTGAACGTGACAAAAATATATACTGTATATGGTCATACGTTCGAATGTTAATGTGTGTACGCGTGATTTTAGTATTTTAGTATTATTATAATTGTTTAATCCAATACATCGAGCCACAGCCTAGAACTGGATGACCTGGCCCTTTCTATTCTGGTCACCTCCCAGCTCAAATGTGAAGTTGTGTGTGTATTGTGTAGCAGGCTAACCTGTATTATCCAGACAAAGTGCAGGCCCAGCGCTGGGCTGTTTTGTGCATCTCCGCGGCAGGAGTGACAATATCAGGACCATGGCCGAGCGCTCGGCCAAATTGATAACACGACAGTCTCATCACAAAACAGAAATTAATTAATTTACTTTAGGAAACTTTCTGAATAGACATTGGGAGAATTAGCGAACTCACACACACACACACATCAAAAGGACACATCAGTCAAAGCCACCAGCGCATCTCAAACACACAACAGCAATTCCCATTTAACCTTTCCTAAAAACGTTGGCTATTAAAAACCTATAGGCCTATTGGATAATGCTAAAACAATGTAACCTATCAAATGAATTGACAAGGAAAGTTTGAAGGGGGATAGACAGCTATGCGATAATAGCATATGATGAAGATGACATGTACAACCATTAGACATTTTAGTGTGGTTAGCTGATTGCTGACACCACATTTTAATTAGTGTGTATGATAGGCCTATCTAAATCTGTCTCCAGCGGATATTTTTTGTCTTTGTCATTGCACATCTTCAGGTGGTATGGCAGCATAGGCCTATGAACGATAGATTAATATATGAATTACCCTGATTTCTAATTAAGACATCGCTCTGTTTTCACTGTTCCCATCTCACACAATTCATGTATCTCCACTGGCATCAGCTCCACTGGCCTCTCTCTCTTCCCCTCTCCTCTCTCTATTCCTAATAGCTCTTGTACCAAACGAGTAGCCCATAGCTCAATGCGATATTAAGCAGGCATTCATTACTCAAGGCATTAGATGGTCACAGAATTTGTCATAGCCTACCGATACCTTCTAGATAGCTTAGTTAAGAAGAAGTTTGGAAACTCTACCTACATATACATATTACCTCAATTACCTCGACTAACCGATGCCCCCGCACATTGACTCTGTACCGGTACCACCTGTTTATAGCCTCGCTATTGTTATATTACTGCTGCTCTTTAATTATTTGTATAAAAAAATGTTTTAGGTATTCTTTCTTAAAACTGCATTGTTGGTTAAGGGCTTGTAAGTAAGCATTTCACTGTAAGGTCTACACCTGTTGTATTCGGCGCATGTGACAAATACAATTTGATTTGATTTGAATCGATTTTAAATCAAAATGCGTTTTCGGGCAGAAATGCCTTCTGGAACAAGGGAACTTTCATGTGCCTTAATAACAAACTTGTATGCCATCTGTAAATACGAATAAAATTGTTAAATTACGAGCCTTGTTGGTTAAGCCACAGAAAAAGACAGCAACCTTCCCACTAGCCATGATTGGCTGAGATAATGAGTGGGCTGGACATGCCGAGAGAGGAGTTTGGATTGGTCTGCCATATAAAAGGCTTCTTTCAGTCTGTGTTGGTAATCCTGTCTAAAGCGGCTTTTTTTAAATTGTGTAGTGGAGCTGCATAAGTGTTGCTCTCCACTTTCTGGAGGATCGAGTTTTGAAATCAGTGGAATTAGAGTATGATAGCTAAAGAAATTGAGAAAACACCTGTCTCCGGATTACATCTTCAAACTAAGAGCAACCTTGGCATGGCATCCGTCACCGGGAGACGCGTCCATCATGCATGATGATGTACAGGTAAGATAGTCTAGCTAGCTACATTTTCAGATATTACACGTTTCTAAGTGGTTGCATTTCAAGCTAAAGGGTACTGTTAGCTAGCTAGCTACCGTTACATGTATAATGTTATTATTCGTATCCCAGAGCTGTTTGCTTTGCTAGTTAGAGCCTAATGTTAGCTAGCTAACATTGAACCTGGTTGGTTAGCTCCCAGCAGATTCATGCAGGGTAGTATCGACATGATTTGGCACCATGTTCATTGTTGTTTAATTAGCTAAAGTTAGCTGGCTGGCTCGTTAGCTAACGTTATGTGGCGTATGTGATCATACATGTTGTTTACCTAGCTAGGTTTATTGTTTACCCAGCTAGCTACATGTCTTAAGCTAAAGTGTACTGTTAGCTAGCTAGCTAACATTAGCTGGCTGGCTCCCTAGCTAGTGTATGACGTTATTATTTGTATCCCAGTAAACATCGGCAAAAAAGCGTAATGAAATTGTTGCCAGCAGAGCTGCTAAGGCTGTTTTCATGTTATCCAGAGGTAAACAAATCATTGACCAGAGGGTCAAATGTGCGCTCTGAACACTGCGAGAGTGAAACGAGATGGGTGGGGCTAAAGCTTAAGAGGGTGTGAACAATGCTGAATTGGTGTAGACAAAGAAGAGCTCTTCACTAGATACCAAAACATTCAATTGCCATTTTCTCAAAAGTGAGTTTACAAGTTTATCATCTTTCAAAGCAGAATTACTTTCCCATTGTTCCTCAAATGCAGTGTATGATATACCATTTTGTAGCTCTGAGTCTCTACTTTTATCGAATGTAAAAAACACAAATTCTAATTTTGCTACATAAGAACACAACCAGGTGGTGAGTCACATTTACTCAGGTCAGCTATGCTGACCTATGGAGTCCCTTGGGAAAACCAACTACCAAACCATCCAATGATGGGATTTATAAATAAATTATCTGGGCTATTGAAAGGACTGATTTCTATAATATATAAACAACTTTTGGAAAGCTCATATTCTGAGCTAGCCATTAAAAAGGTATGGTCCACAGATCTACGTGAATCTGAACAACCCTTCCTTGGCATCGCGTAATCTGAACCATCAATTTATACATTTTAAGTTTGTTCACAGACTGTATTTACACCAAGTTTTACGATAAAATTGGCCCCAACTCCCAACTGTTCACTGTGTCCCCTATGATGTGGGAGTGCCCTGCAGTCAAATTCTTCTGGGACAAAGTTGCAAAATGAATTTAGAAGTGCATGAATGTAAATATTTAATGCATTGCATCTGCTGTTACTTAATAACGATAGCTCCTTGATTCTCTCAATCAATCAGAGACGATTACTACTGGCAGGCAGGCAGCACTGCCGCAAAAAAAAAGATGTTGGCTCTTAGATGGCAATCTCCCCACTCTCCCAATTCACCAGTGGATACAGTTACTATTGGAAGATATAACATTAGAATTATCGACAGCGAGAATGAATGATGCTAGTCAAAGAACAATTGGACAAATATACTTGACTTTGTAAAGAATAATCTCAGCTAAAGCACAACACACACAAACAAACAATCTATAAAGCCCAACACATACAGTACCATTCAAAAGTTTGGACACACCTACTCATTCAAGGGTTTTTCTTTATTTTTACTATTTTCTACATTGTAGAATAATAGTGAAGACATCAAAACTATGAAATAACACATATGGAATCATGTAGTAACCAAAAAAGTGTTAAACAAATAAAAATATATTTTATATTTGAGATTCTTCAAATAGCCACCCTTTGCCTTGATGACAGCTTTGCACACTCTTGGCATTCTCTCAACCAGCTTCACCTGGAATGCTTTTCCAACAGTCTTGAAGGAGTTCCCACATATGCTAAGCACTTGTTGGCTGCTTTTCCTTCACTCTGCGATCCAACTCATCCCAAACCATTTCAATTGGGTTGAGGTCAGGGGGATTGTGGAGGCCTAATCTGTTTCACCTGTCTTTGTGATTGTCTCCACCCCCCTCCATGTGTCGCCCATCTTCCCCATTTCCCCCAGTGTATTTATACCTGTGTTCTCTGTTTGTCTTTTTCCAGTTTGTTTTGTTCGTCAAGCCAACCAGCGTTTTTCCCCTTGCTCTTGTCTTTTTCAAGTTCCTGTTTTCTAGTTTTCCCGGTTTTGACCATTGTGCCTGCCCTGACTCTGAGACTGCCTGCCGTTCTGTACCTTGTCACACCACCCTGGATTATTGACCTCTGCCTGCCCTGACCCTGAGACTGCCTGCCGTTCTGTACCTTTTGGACTCTGATCTGGATTACTGACCTCTAACTGCCCTTGACCTGTCGTTTGCCTGCCCCCTGTTTTTGTAATAAACTTTTGTTACTTCGACACTGTCTGCATCTGGGTCTTCTCCTGAAATGTGATAGTACAAACTGGCCATGACTGACCCAGCAGACTCGGACCAGCTCCGCAACGCCACCTCCTCCCAAGGAGCCACCATTGGAAGGCACGAGGAGTTGCTTCGTGGTCTCATAGAAGGCTTCCAGACCTTGGCCGAACGCCATGACCGAGCGTTTAACACATTGCTGGAGCAATTCCGCGGGTTGTCTGTTAGGCAGCCTACCATGACGGTAGCCTCCCAGCCCCTCAGTAACCTGGCTGTTAGCAGCACGGCCTCCCCGGTTTCCAGAGAACCCCACTTACCTCTCCCGGAACGCTTCGCTGGAGGGTCAGGAACCTGTAGGGCATTTCTCGCTCAGTGTTCGCTCATCATCGAGCTGCAGCCCTCCTCCTTCCCTTCGGACCGCTCTGAGATAGCGTACCTCATCACGCTGATGTCCGGGAGGGCTCTCGCCTGGGCTACGGCAGTGTGGGAACAACAGTCGGCCGTATGCTTCAGTCTGGAGGAGTTCATGCAGGAGGTAAAGAAGGTTTTCGATGCTCCATTGTCCGGGAGAGAGGCTTCCCGGAAGTTACTCCAGCTTCGGCAAGAATCCTGCAGTGTGGCAGACTATGCAGTGGATTTCCGCATGTTGGCAGCTGAGTGTGCCTGGAACCCGGATGTGCTGTTTGACACGTTCCTGCACGAAGTATTGGAGGAAGTGAAGGACGAGCTTGCAGCCAGGGAACTACCGATGGATATCGACTCGCTCATTGCCTTGACCATTTGGATCGATTGCCGACTACGGGAACGAAGGAAGGAGAGGAAGTCCGATTCCAATTGACCGCCCAAGGATTCCACCTCGCCTCCGAGGCATCCCGGAAGTCCCCGACAGCTCCGTTGCCGAGAGAACCCGAGGCTACCCGAGTTCCCCCGAGAGTCTCTGAAGACTGCCGATTCACCTCTTCCTGAGCCGATGCAACTAGGCAGAGCTAGGCTGTCTCCAGCCGAACGGCAATACAGGCTTCATACGAAGAGTTGCCTGTATTGCGGGACTACTGGTCATTTTGTGTCCACCTGTCCACTAAAAGACCAGGCTCAATGGTAGGAGCGAGTACTCTGGTGGGCCATATGGATAACTCTTCCTCTCCCCTACTCGCACCCCCTTTCATGCCATCGCTTGCCTGCCACCCGGGCTCCCGTCAGACCCTGGCCTTTGTGCGACAACGCTTTTGGTGGCCTACCATGGTTCCTGACGTCTCCGCGTTCGTTGCCGCCTGCACGATCTGTGCGCAGAACAAGACTCCTCAGCAAGCTCCGGCTGGTCTCCTCCAACCTCTGCCTGTTTCCCACCGTCCCTGGTCTCACATATCCCTGGACTTTGTCACGGGTCTTCCCCCGTCTGATTCAACACCGCCATCCTGACAGTTGTGGACCGGTTTTCCAAAGCCGCCCACTTCATTCCTCTCCCCAAACTACCCTCTGCCAAAGAGACGGCCCAGCTCATGGTGCAGCACGTCTTCCGGATCCATGGACTCCCACTGGACATGGTCTCCGACCGGGGTCCTCAGTTCTTGTCCCAGTTCTGGAAGGCGTTCTGCACACTCATTGGGTCGTCGGCCAGCCTGTCCTCCGGTTTCCACCCTCAGTCCAACGGCCAGTCGGAGTGAGCCCACCAAGACCTGGAGACGACTCTGTGCTGCCTGGTCTCCGCCAACCCCACCACCTGGAGCCAGCAACTAGTGTGGGTTGAATACGCCCGCAAAACCCTTCCCTGCTCTGCCACGGGTCTTTCGCCCTTTGAGTGTTCCCTGGGTTATCAGTCCCCGCTCTTCCCGGAGCAAGAGGAAGAGGTTCGCATACCCTCGGCCCAGATGTTTGTCTGCCACAGTCGTCGTACCTGGAGGAGAGCCCGGTCGGCTCTTCTCAAGACCACCTCCAGGTATCGATGACAAGCGGACCGCCACCGGACCCCGGCTCCCCGGTATCGTCTCAGGCAGAAGGTATGGCTGTCCACCCCGAGATCTGCCCCTCTGGGTGGAGTCCTGCAAACTTTCCCCCTGGTTTATCGGCCCTTTCCCCATCTCCAAAATCGTTAGCCCCTCTGCTGTTTGTCTTCTGTTGCCCCGTACCCTCCACGTGTCTAGGATCAAACCCATGTCTCACATGGGTCTTCTCCTGAAACGTGATAACAATGACCCAACACACCTCCAGGCTGTGTAAGGGCTATTTGAACAAGAAGGAGAGTGATGGAGTGCTGCATCAGATGACCTAGCCTCCACAATCACCCGACCTCAACCCAATTGACCGCAGAGTGAAGGAAAAGCAGCCAACAAGTGCTCAGCATATGTGGGAACTCCTTCAAGACTGTTGGAAAAGCATTCCAGGTGAAGCTGGTTGAGAGAATGCCAAGAGTGTGCAAAGCTGTCATCAAGGCAAAGGGTGGCTACTTTGAAGAATCTCAAATATAAAATATATTTTGATTTGTTCAACACTTTTTTGGTTACTACATGATTCCATATGTGTTTATTTCATAGTTTTGATGTCTTCACTATTATTCTACAATGTATAAAATAGTGAAAATAAAGAAAAACCATTAAATGAGTAGGTGTGTCCAAACTTTTGACTGGTACTGTATATTAATTAAAGATGTATTTTTATTGATCAAATTGCCTCCACTCGCCGTCCGGCACAGCACACACACACACCCATGGCCCAAACTGGGGAGAGGAGAGGAATGAATGAACAATTAAGTTGAGAAAGCAATACTTATGTGTGAATAATGTGACAAAGGTGATGTTATAGCCTAGAATATAATGCCCCAAAAAATAGAAAGATGTCCCTTTTAAAATCAGCGGGCAAGAAAATAATAATCCAGAAATTGTCTGTCTGACCACTCGTTGCCCTTTACTATGATCAACCCCTGATAACTGGGAAATTAAAAGCACAAGGTAGAGACAATTCTAGCAGATTATTATTATTATAAATTTTTTATGAACATTAAAACATACAATCTACCTGTAGTGAAGTCGCTCAACATTTACATTACATTCAGTCATCTAGCAGACACTCCCATCCAGAGCGACCCACAGGAGCAACCAGGGTCAAGCACCTCGCCCAAGGGCACGTCGACGGATCTCCCACCATGTCAAATCTGGGACCCGAACCAGCGACCTATCGGCCACCGGTACAAGCTCCCAACCGCCAGGCCACCAACCATCCAAGCTGGTTATAGGCAGACTATCATATTCGCCCTATACCGTAGCCCATATAGCCCATCTATCCTATTTAAAAAGGACTGAAGACAGAAACATATAATTTGGTTCCATTTCAACATATTTATTAGTGAAACCAAAGTGCTGTAACATATATAAATTAAATTAAATAGCCTAGTACACACCAAAACTTTTCAAATGTTCAAATCAAAGGCTATTGGACAGAAAGATTTGGACAGTCGGGTGTTTCGCAAATTCAGAACTGCTGGGCGGCAGGTAGCTTAGTGGTTAAGAGCGTTGTGCCAGTAACCGAAAGGTCGCTGGTTCTAATCCCCGAGCCGACTAGGTGAAAAACCTGTCGATGTGCCCTTGAGCAAGGCACTTAACCCTAATTGCTCCTGTAAGTCGCTCTGGATAAGAGCGTCTGCTAAATGACCAATTTTTTTTTTTTTTTTTTAAAGCACTGATCATTGGGAACTAGATCAGAATGACTGGTAAGGCTTAATCCATGAATTAAATAATGAAATAGGTAGCCTAGCCTACAAAACTAAAACAATCCATATGTTCAAATCAAAAGGCCTGATTAACAAGACATCAATAACGCAGCAACATCCTGAGTCCCCAGTGCCGACACATTCAGAAATGTAAAAGATGGTTTAGTATTTAGCTCTGCCAAAGGCCAAGAGAACAAGAAACACTTTTCAATGAGAAAACAGAAATTCACTTTGGGTTAAAATAATAATACTGTTTTCAAAGATGTAGCCTATGATGCAATACTCGTGATCATTTTAAGGAGAACAAAAACTACTTAGCCTACATTTGAACACCACCTCAGAAGCTTCACTATTCGGCAACTTTCCATCAATCCATCAGTTTCTCTCACATACACACACAACCCCCACCACACACACACACACACAAACACACACACTTTTTCCCGCAATCGAAATATAATATTTTTTCTTAGTGCAGGGTCTTATTTGTGTTAATATGATCCAACAATGTTGAGTCTAGTGATATGACAAAGTGCAAGATATGTTTTCTATTACCATCTGATATATGGTCGAAAGGCCTGAATAGATGTGAAATGGAATGCTTTCCCAACCAAATAAAATCATCCCTTTTAAATTGTGTTTCTTGATTTCAGGCCTTGGGCCAAACCTTCAGAGGCTGCCAGATGTAGTATATTTCCATCTCCTTTCATAGTCGACTAGGGGATAAGAGAAGGAAGGCGACACTGCAGAGTGATCCTCCATTACCTGCATTAGTCTGCTGTGGCCCTAACCTTTAATGTTACATGATCTACTAAAGACAGAATGGAGGACAGACTACTGTGCACCACAGAGAAATACAGACCCACTTTATCATGAAGTAGAGAGCTAAAGCACTTTGTGAGACTATTAGAGCTTGTGCCAGCTTCCTGTGTCTGGCTGTGAGGTGAATTCATCAAGACCTTCAAACACAGCTCTGGTGTGATCTTCATACACACAATGTATGTTTACCTTCCACACAGGAGGGCCTGGTTCTGGTTGTGCCAGCGACCTGGCCTGGGAAACAGGAGCACTTGACGGTCTGAGAGCGCTCCTCAATCTTGTTCTTATTACAACAGCGGTGGATGGCCACCACCTCACACGTCCCCTGCTTCACCTGGTAGGAGGCTGAGAGAGAGAGAGAGAGAGAGAGACCATATAACTTTGTTCAGTGTGGTTGCTGGTGCAGTAGTATTTCAATATTTGCATTTAAAAACAGCCACTTATATCAAAACACAAGAATGGACAAAACCACACATTGAGTATTCAGAGTTTTTACAATAGAAAAAAACGGTTGAATTATTTACAGTTGTATAAACACGAGGAATTATTCTAAAGATGCAGACAGTTTCAATTTCAATATAAGAGTAACTGCAGTTATGCCGACACTCTGGTCCTTTCTCAGCTCAACGGCATCATTAACATTAAAAGGCTGCTCTTTCATTATGTGCAGGGTTATTAACATTATTTAAATGAGGATATAATCAAACAAAAAGTTTATCTTAGTCATAGTACAGGTTTTTTCAATCACTTTGGTGCAATTTTCATCAGTATGTGGTACATTTGCACAAAAAATCTAAACAGATCCTCAAAATGGCTCGTGTTTAAAAGCTCTACACTCTTAGCAAAAGGTGCTATCTAGAGCCTAAAATGGTTCTTCGGCTGTCCCCATATGAGAACCCTTTGAAGAACCCTTTTTGGTTCCAGGTAGAACCCATTTGGGTTCCATGTAGGACCCTTTCCACATAGGGTTCTACATGGAACCCAAAAGGGTTCTAAATGGAACAAAAAAAGGGTTCTCCCTGGAACCAAAGATGGTTCTCCTATGAGGAAAGCAGAAAAACCCTTTTGGAACCCTTTTTTCTAAGAGTGTAAGCATATTTTCAATTGACTGAGCACAACAAACAAATTCACAAAGTAACGTGTTCACTGCACCAAATCAATCTTTCAATTTGGATACATTATCAATCTACTGTAAGTATCTGCTTTTCAAAATGCAATATAGTTGTCAATTTAAACTACTTTTGATATGATTTTCTTGTCGTTTGTTAACAATACAATTAACTATCACTTAATCAAACTGCTCAAAACTGATAACTACTGAACCATTATGTAGTGCCTAGTTAATGTATATAGTTTGATAACTGCTGAACACTGTACATTTCTATATTTTTACTTCATAAATGTATCAATTTGACATCAATTTATGTTGAAGGGAAAACCAAATCATGTATGGATGTGGCTGTAAATACTACATTATCATTCTACATCATTATCAGTTCCAAAGTGGAAAGAGTCACTCTATGTGCTATCATTTGGAATTATAGTGTAGTGTACAATGCACTGCTGAAATACCTGGGTTGCATATAACAATATATTCTACTCATTATCTGAATTTCATTCATACACTGTATTTAATTAATTTCAAGCAGAGAGACAGGCGATACTGTATCAGTTGACAAGTCACGTACAAAAGGTGATCTTGTACAATGTTGCATGGGGCAGATATGGCATACAACACCATGCTACGTTTTTACAGTAGCCAACTGGTTTACAATACCCCTATTTCTGATCATTTGTCCCTTGTATGTACTGTATAAGGATAATGAAACTGTAACACTGAAATATTTATCAACATGCTCACAACCTGCCATTGGTTACAAATGAAGCCTAACAATGTTTTACCCAGATGTTTTGTGTGGGTTTAGAAGAGTCCGTACACAATGTTTAAACACGTTTGTGTGGGAGTACGACAGAGGCACATTTTTGAGTGCGGGATGCAAACTGTCTGTACATGTTCAATAGAAATCCACTTACAACTACGGTAAAGTCAGATTTCACACGACTTTGTTTAAAGTTAAAAACATTTCATGCTTAACCCTGAGCTGAATGAGCTTAGTAACCTTCCTAACACACACACACACAAACACACACTCACTCAATAGAAGGTTCTATTTCGGCAGGCCATGGCCCCTCTCATCTTTCCTGATTTAAAGTTTGTTTGTTCTCTTCTCCAGAAAGCCCTCTCAATGATACCTCGCTCTCAGAGGGCACTCTTCCGTCATCATCCCTCTGTTTTCATTTTCTTCAGTCCTCTGTCCCCATCCCCCCAGGGGCACAGGGAGCTGGCG
>NW_028157959.1:0-31345 GCF_964263955.1 Coregonus lavaretus | reverse complement strand
CAGGGGGCCCTGTAGTATAGTCCCTGTGACGCAGCACCACCAGGGGGCCCTGTAGTATAGTCCCTGTGGTGCAGCTCCACCATGGGGCCCTGTAGTATAGTCCCTGTGACACAGCTCCACCAGGGGGCCCTGTAGTATAGTCCCTGTGACGCAGCTCCACCATGGGGCCCTGTAGTATAGTCCCTGTGGTGCAGCTCCACCATGGGGCCCTGTAGTATAGTCCCTGTGGTGCAGCTCCACCAGGGGGCCCTGTAGTATAGTCCCTGTGACACAGCTCCACCAGGGGGCCCTGTAGTATAGTCCCTGTGACACAGCTCCACCAGGGGGCCCTGTAGTATAGTCCCTGTGACGCAGCACCACCAGGGGGCCCTGTAGTATAGTCCCTGTGATGCAGCTCCACCAGGGGGCCCTGTAGTATAGTCCCTGTGGTGCAGCTCCACCAGGGGGCCCTGTAGTATAGTCCCTGTGGTGCAGAATATAAACCATTCTATCTTTCTTCTCCTCCTCCAGAACACCCAGAGCTCCCCAACCCCCAACACCCCTCTGGTCCCGGTGCACCCCCCCCCTGTGGTCCACCTCCCCGGGACCGGCCGTTTCATCCCCCCACAGGACTGTAAACTCAAGTTCCCCTTCAAGAGCAACCCCCAGCACCGTCTCTCATGGAGCCCTGCCACTGCCCTGATGATGCTGGGGGAGGGGGGGGTAGACGGAGAGGGGGAGGACAGGGCAGAGGGAGGTAAAGGAACTCCCTCTCCTCCACCTCCTCCTGTTGCTCTCCTCCCGCTCCCCTTCCAGATGGTCCCTAGAGGCCACACCCCCTCCCCGCACCGCACCTGGCAACAACCACAACAGCACCGTAGCAACGGTAACCATGGGAACCCACACTTCCCGGTTCCCGGGCAACAGCAGGGGCCGCCGCCGCGGCGATATAGGCGTAACTCCCTGGACAGCTCCCCGCAGGGCAACAACAACAATCACCAGGGAAACAACTACCACAGCAACCCCAACAACAACGGAGGTGGTCCAGGGGCGACCGCGTTATCGTCGAGGAGCGTCGCCGGTACCTGGAGGAGGAGGAGGAGGGATGGATCAGAGAGGAGGAGGAGAGAGGGGCAGGTTTCAGCAGGAGGGAGGAGGGGGATACCATCACCCCTACTACATCCCTCCTCACCAACAGCTCTACCACAGCAACAGCCTGCCGCGCAACCACAACCCTCCACCAGGGGGCTACATGCCTCCACAGGGAAGAGGAGGGGGAGGGGCAGGGTGGTTCCAGGAGGGGTACAGCACCCCCCCTCGCATGAAGAGGCAGTTTAGTGCCCCCGATCTGAAGAGCAAGCAGACCCCTGTGTGACCTCTCACCCCTTACCCTACAGACAGACCACCTTCCTATAAGGACACTGAATATCCAGCTGGCAGGCTATGACCTGTCATAACACTACATACTGCTGTTATAACTGATGCTACTACACTACAAGGTGTATAATGGAGTTGTATGGACTGTCTGTGTAATTGAATGCAGAACAGAGTGTGTGTGTGTGTCAGCGCTCTGCTTAACAATGAGTCTGCGCACTCTGTGCCGCTCACACACACAACACTAAATAACGACGGTGTGTGTTACTGCTGTAGTGTGTTAGCCGGTTCATATAGGACAGGGGTTGTCTTTTTAAATAGTCGTTCTGAAGTTCAGCAGTTCTGTTTAGTTGTTGATACATTTTCATGCACCAGCAGGGCCCAAACTACCGTACCGCCATGCCCGTCCAAATTAAATATTGAAATATTGATAATTTATTTGATCGAGACACGCGCCGACAGAAAGACCCGTCAATTTCAGAGAAAGCATCCGAGTGACAGAAACGGCACCCATCTGTCTCCTCTGTGTCCTCTGTGTCCTCCTCTGTGTCCTCCTCTGTCTCCACCTCTGTCTCCACCTCTGCCTCCTCTGTCTCCTCTCTCCTCCTCCTGTCTCCTCTGTATCCTCCTCTGTCTCCTCCTCCTGTCTCCTCTGTCTCCTCTCTCCTCCTCCTGTCTCCTCTGTATCCTCCTCTGTCTCCTCCTCCTGTCTCCTCTGTCTCCTCCTCTGTCTCCTCCTCTGTCTCCTCCTCTGTCTCCTCTGTGTCCTCTGTCTCCTCCTCTGTCTCCTCCTCTGTCTCCTCCTCTGTCTCCTCCTCTGTCTCCTCTGTCTCCTCCTCTGTCTCCTCCTCTGTCTCCTCCTCTGTCTCCTCCTCTGTCTCCTCTGTGTCCTCTGTCTCCTCCTCTGTCTCCTCCTCTGTCTCCTCCTCTGTCTCCTCTGTGTCCTCTGTCTCCTCCTCTGTCTCCTCCTCTGTCTCCTCCTCTGTCTCCTCCTCTGTCTCCTCCTCTGTCTCCTCCTCTGTCTCCTCCTCTGTCTCCTCTGTGTCCTCTGTCTCCTCCTCTGTCTCCTCCTCTGTCTCCTCCTCTGTCTCCTCCTCTGTCTCCTCCTCTGTCTCCTCTGTGTCCTCTGTCTCCTCCTCTGTCTCCTCCTCTGTCTCCTCTGTGTCCTCTGTGTCCTCTGTCTCCTCCTCTGTCTCCTCCTCTGTCTCCTCCTCTGTCTCCTCCTCTGTCTCCTCCTCTGTCTCCTCTGTCTCCTCTGTGTCCTCTGTCTCCTCCTCTGTCTCCTCTGTCTCCTCCTCTGTCTCCTCTGTCTCCTCTGTCTCCTCCTCTGTCTCCTCCTCTGTCTCCTCTGTCTCCTCCTCTGTGTCCTCTGTCTCCTCTGTCTCCTCTGTCTCCTCCTCTGTCTCCTCCTCTGTTAACTATTTCTGTCCAGACAGCATCAGAGACATATAGTAACATAGAGGGGCGCTGTTTGACTCGAATGTTTCTCCAGTGAGATAGTTACAGCAGAGAGGAAGTCTCTCCAGAATAAGCCCAATGTGTTTCTATGATAATATGGGGACCTTCCCTCCTTTGGGACAACGCCTCCCATTGTTAGGGCAGAGGCATGAGCATCTCCTCATTATATACAGATCTCTGGTTTCAGCCTCTTGGGAATTGGAAAGTTGCCGGGTGCACAGTTAGGATGCGGGCTTCCCATAAAGTAAATTGATGTTTTGCCAAAATTATATAATTACTCCTGTTCATTTTTTCCATTGTCTTTTTTTTTTTGGAGTGCTCTATGTGAGCAATGAGCAGGTGTCTAGTTTCTCTGTCCTGATGACGCTGAGGGAGCCTGAGTAGGTCTACCTGGCCTGCTTCTCAGTCATATGTAGAACAACCCGTTTGGGATGTCTGATTATCCTGGCCTGCTTCTCAGTCATATGTAGAACAACCCGTTTGGGATGTCTGATTATCCTGGCCTGCTTCTCAGTCATATGTAGAACAACCCGTTTGGGATGTCTGATTATCCTGGCCTGCTTCTCAGTCATATGTAGAACAACCCGTTTGGGATGTCTGATTATCCTGGCCTGCTTCTCAGTCATATGTAGAACAACCCGTTTGGGATGTCTGATTATCCTGGCCTGCTTCTCAGTCATATGTAGAACAACCCGTTTGGGATGTCTGATTATCCTGGCCTGCTTCTCAGTCATATGTAGAACAACCCATTTGGGATGTCTGATTATCCTGGCCTGCTTCTCAGTCATATGTAGAACAACCCGTTTGGGATGTCTGATTATCCTGGCCTGCTTCTCAGTCATATGTAGAACAACCCGTTTGGGATGTCTGATTATCCTGGCCTGCTTCTCAGTCATATGTAGAACAACCCGTTTGGGATGTCTGATTATCCTGGCCTGCTTCTCAGTCATATGTAGAACAACCCGTTTGGGATGTCTGATTATCCTGGCCTGCTTCTCAGTCATATGTAGAACAACCCGTTTGGGATGTCTGATTATCCTGGCCTGCTTCTCAGTCATATGTAGAACAACCCGTTTGGGATGTCTGATTATCCTGGCCTGCTTCTCAGTCATATGTAGAACAACCCGTTTGGGATGTCTGATTATCCTGGCCTGCTTCTCAGTCATATGTAGAACAACCCGTTTGGGATGTCTGATTATCCTGGCCTGCTTCTCAGTCATATGTAGAACAACCCGTTTGGGATGTCTGATTATCCTGGCCTGCTTCTCAGTCATATGTAGAACAACCCGTTTGGGATGTCTGATTATCCTGGCCTGCTTCTCAGTCATATGTAGAACAACCCGTTTGGGATGTCTGATTATCCTGGCCTGCTTCTCAGTCATATGTAGAACAACCCGTTTGGGATGTCTGATTATCCTGGCCTGCTTCTCAGTCATATGTAGAACATCCCGTTTGGGATGTCTGATTATCCTGGCCTGCTTCTCAGTCATATGTAGAACAACCCGTTTGGGATGTCTGATTATCCTGGCCTGCTTCTCAGTCATATGTAGAACAACCCGTTTGGGATGTCTGATTATCCTGGCCTGCTTCTCAGTCATATGTAGAACAACCCGTTTGGGATGTCTGATTATCCTGGCCTGCTTCTCAGTCATATGTAGAACAACCCGTTTGGGATGTCTGATTATCCTGGCCTGCTTCTCAGTCATATGTAGAACAACCCGTTTGGGATGTCTGATTATCCTGGCCTGCTTCTCAGTCATATGTAGAACAACCCGTTTGGGATGTCTGATTATCTTAGACACTACGTCCACCACTAATAAGCTGCGCTTCTCAGGCATGTTTTCTTCACCTCACACAGTAATAAGTCAATTAAGTCTTTATTATTTTTTAACATCCATTGCGAATGTTAATAGTTCCTCACGGTATTTGAAAAAAAAATCCAACGCTCTCAAAGACTTGGTAATCATCAAGCCTCGGTGTGAAAAAGCTAAATATCTGATCATCCCATATATCCAGGGGAAACGTCAGAAAGAACCAGCTTTCTGTCCCGAGTTCACTGGTGCGGGAAACTCTCTGAGGGCCCGGAATAGGCTAGTTGATACAATGTTGCAAATTCGCTAGCGTTTGGGCTGGACTCAGTTGATGATTTGATGCAATGTTGCACTTGGCTAGAGATGGCTCAGGTCAAGGACAATAGAATGGGAGGCAGACGGCGGAGTAGAGAGATGAATGAGATTGAAAATGAAAAACAATATTTTTATCAGGATATTTTCTACTGTTTTTATTTGTTGGCTTTAGGACTGTGTATTTTACTTAGTTGACGATGGTAGTTATAGGCTTACTGCTGCATTGATCTATAGGCTGTCTCTGAGTTCTATGCTTTCTTTTCTTTAGGTACCAGTGGATCACAGTGTATCAATGTGTCCATATGGCAAAGGCTGGTGCTCTTGCATCAGTTTAATTTTAACTTTTAGATTTGTATCATTTTAATTCAGATTCTTATGATTAACCATGTGACAACGATTTTGAGAAATGAAAACGTTATTATTAAAATGAAACTGTTCCACGAAAATGCACATATGCAAATCATAACTGCCACGCAGATCGGTAGAAATGGTAGGATAAATTGTAATCTTCCCCAAACTTGAAACTCATGTGTCGCCTATGGTCTTTATATAACATTCATAAAGAAATATGCATAGGAGGTCCCGTGAAAAAAATGTGCCCGCCTATAGAAATCAAAGGCCCATCCAACTGATTTGTTCTGCCACCGGCACTGTGTACCAGAAGATATTTCTATGAAGATGGTAGTTAGATTCTTTCTGTATGAAGAGTTCCATTCTTTCTATGTGAAGAGTTAGATTAAATGTATATATGAAGAGAACTTTATCACAAAACAGACGGACGTTTCTGGGTTGTTTCTGCTGGGTGCCTTACCAGATGCCATGATAGTTAGCATGCTAGCCTGTTAGCCTGAGTTAGCCATGTTACCATCGTAATGGTTTAACATGCTATACTGCGCAAAACAGGTTAGCATGGGTTAGCCTTATGCTAGCCGGACTCATGTGTTAGCCTAAGGCTTTTGTATTAGCCTGTGTTAGTGTCGGTTAGCCTTAGCTAGCATGGGTTAGCCTTAGCTAGCATGGGTTAGCCTTAGCTAGCATGGGTTAGCCTTAGCTAGCATGGGTTAGCCATGTTGTTATAATGTAGCATAGCTGCGTTGAACCCAAAGAGAGCAGAGCAGCAGGAAAGAAGCCTGTGGTGGAGCCCCCTGGTGGCTGGGAGGAACCACAGCACCCTGCCTCAGCTCAGCTGTACAGAGAGACCAGGTCAGATATATACACCTGGTTACAGACAGAGACCAGATCAGACAGTATACACTACATAGGACGTAGTTGGATTCATAGTGTTGCTATAAAAATGGTCTGACTTGTCTTGGAGATAGATTCTACCTCCATATTGACTTGGGAATCAGGAGAAATCCGACTTTGGGAATCGGGTCGGGAATATATTCTGGGATATCAGGATCGATAGGAGCTGGCATCGTTGGGAATAGTGAATACGACACACACGGAATACCTTTGGGATTATGGATTATATTGAGTTTTTATAATATTCTGTGGGTTACTAGGGTTACTGCCGACTAGGACTTCATAAAATGAAGAATCAGAGGATGAACTGAAATGACCATTGAATTACAGACTGTGCCTTTAAGGAAAATAGAAAATACAGTTTGTATATCTCCTTGTCTTTAAAGGCACAATCTGGAGACTGATGGAAGGATAGAGAGATAGAGGATGATAGGAGTAGACTGGAGGATGATAGGAGTAGACAGAGGAGAGCGGGATAAAGAGATAGATGGAGGATGATAGGAGCAGACAGAGGAGAGCGGGATAGAGAGATAGATGGAGGATGATAGGAGTAGACAGAGGAGAGCGGGATAGAGAGATAGATGGAGGATGATAGGAGTAGACAGAGGAGAGCGGGATAGAGAGATAGATGGAGGATGATAGGAGTAGACAGAGGAGAGCGAGATAGAGAGATAGATGGAGGATGATAGGAGGAGAGCGGGATAGAGAGATAGATGGAGGATGATAGGAGGAGAGCGGGATAGAGAGATAGATGGAGGATGATAGGAGGAGAGCGGGATAGAGAGATAGATGGAGGATGATAGGAGGAGAGCGGGATAGAGAGATAGATGGAGGATGATAGGAGGAGAGCGGGATAGAGAGATAGATGGAGGATGATAGGAGTAGACAGAGGAGAGCGGGATAGAGAGATAGATGGAGGATGATAGGAGTAGACAGAGGAGAGCGGGATAGAGAGATAGATGGAGGATGATAGGAGTAGACAGAGGAGAGCGGGATAGAGAGATAGATGGAGGATGATAGGAGCAGACAGAGGAGAGCGGGATAGAGAGAGAGGAGAGATGGAACAAGGGATAGTGTAAAGTAGGATAAGATACAGGAGGAACTATAACCAAGTAGGAAGAGACGGGAAGTGGGAGTTAGGAGGAATGACCCCTGACCCCTAACACCCTCTGCGGGGAGCAGGGGCTTCTGGGAGATGACTAGTGGAGATTTTCCACACTTTAACCTTTTGACCTTTGATATGAACCAATGGGAGAGCTCCGTTCGGCCGCACGCAGGGCTACGGAGTCACCATGACGATGACAAACAAACACAGGATGTGGTTCTGATTGGCCGGCACTGAGACGCAGACAGGAATGGGAGTGTCTTGGAACCCCCCGCCCCCTCTGCTCTCTGACCAATCACAGGACAATCTGAGCACTGCCTCTGGGCTTTCTGGAAGTTGTCTTTTCCTTGCTTTTCTTTTATTTGCTGTGTCTCTACCCCTAACCCCTAACCCCTAACCCCTAACCCCTAACCCCTACCCCTAACCCCTAACCCTAACCCTTCTCCAGTTTAATATCTACCCCTAACCCTAACCCTTCTCCAGTTTAATATCTACCCCTAACCCCTAACCCCTAACCCTTCTCCAGTTTAATATTAGAAGGTGTCTGTTGCTTCTCCAGTTTAATATTAGAATGACTTCATCGTCTACATGTAATCTGCCTTGTGATGTCATCAATAATAATCTACTGCTCTGCTGATGCCCCGTCACCACCACATGTCACCACCCACCCCGTCACCCCCCACCCCGTCACCCCCCCCCCGTAACCCCCCCCCCCGTCACCTCCCCCTGAAGCTGCTAAAGGAACACTTGTGTGTTCCGCTCATGTTAACCGCTTGTGTGTGTGTATTTGGGAGGCGTTCTTGATTTAAAGCTGAAAGTGTGTTTTTAGTAATAACATCCTGTTTGGGTCTGGAGGAAGAGGCGGGAGTCACGGCCATGGTAACCAGACTCTAGAACTCTCAGTGTTCCGTGAGGTTCTAGTACTCCTCTGGTGGTTCTGTGGACTGTTAACAGAACTGACCTCTAACCCTATCAGGACCTCAGTACCTACACCGAGACCACGCCCCCTCTAGCTGGTCTTTCTTTCATATATATTTTCTTTTCATTTCTGTGTTTTATTTCCTGCTTTGAAAGGCATGGATGGTTGTTGTTTTATTTCCTGCTTTGAAAGGCATGGATGGTTGTTGTTTTATTTCCTGCTTTGAAAGGCATGGATGGTTGTTGTTTTATTTCCTGCTTTGAAAGGCATGGATGGTTGTTGAGGCTGAATGTGATGATGCAACGATGTGGCAATAAATATTGACAGAGTCAAACTGATCAACAATGTCTCTGTTTTATTCAGTCCTCAACAGTGACATCTGTTATTTCATCTCTGATACCTCCTCTCTTCGGCGGGCTTGACAGACAGAGATATGGGAGGAGGGGAGGAGGGGACCAGAGAAGAGGGAAGGATGGGGGAGGAGGGGATGAGGGAGGAGGGGATGAGGGAAGGATGGGGGAGGAGGGGATGGGGGAGGATGGGGGAGGAGGGGATGAGGGAAGAGGGGAGGAGGGGAGGAGGGGATGAGGGAGGAGGGGATGAGGGAAGGATGGGGGAGGAGGGGATGGGGGAGGAGGGGATGAGGGAAGGATGGGGGAGGAGGGGATGGGGGAGGATGGGGAGGAGGGGATGAGGGATGAGGGAAGGATGGGGAGGAGGGGGGAGGAGGTGACGAGCGATGAGGGGACGAGAGAAGAGGGGAGGAGGGGACGAGGGATGAGGCGAAGGATAAATAAAGTATAATTGTACTGCACTAAGGACAGGCAAGTATTTTTTATCGAGAGCCTGGGCACCCTGAGTCCCAGCCCTAGATTGTCCGTCTGCTGCACCACCGAGAGCCTGACCGACCTAGAGGTTGGGCAAAGCGTTCTTCTATACGCCACATTTCCCGCACCCACCGGACGGATGGGGATTCAGCGCTGGGCTCTTCCCTCTTCACTCGCCGCTACTGAGGGAATCCTGGTTAGTTTCTTTTCCTCTGCTTAGTAATATGCTTAAATTCAGCGTGTTGTCTCGTCTGATCTGAGGTCATAGTCAAAGTGATGGAGTGTGGCCGGGTGCCCGAGCTCACCTTCTCAAGTCAGTTCAGGTCGGCGGTCGGAGCTCCGCGGCCCAAACCCTAACCCCGAGCGCTACCCCGAGAACCGCATGCGTAGCGCGGGCAGCACGGAGAGTCCACCGGCAGCCGCGCCCGACCATGCGGGGAACGTGGGCGCCTCCCGCCGAGGCGGGAAGGATGGGCGCACGGGGGAAGGGAGCGAGGGCCGAGGCCCCCTCTCACCCTCCCACCGAGCCGTCCTGGTCTGCACTTAGGGGGACGAAGGCCGCACGGAGGCGGCCTGCGACTGCCCCAGCCGCGGAAACCCGGGGGTTCCGATTGATGGCAAAGCGACCCTCAGACAGGCGTAGCCCCAGGAGGAACCTGGGGCCGCAAGGTGCGTTCGAAGTGTCGATGATCAATGTGTCCTGCAATTCACATTAGTTCTCGCAGCTAGCTGCGTTCTTCATCGACGCACAAGCCGAGTGATCCACCGCTAAGAGTTGTACTCTTTGTTTTTTTGTTTTTACGCAGAGGCTAGTGGGCTAGGCGGGGTTGGGGAGGTTGCCCTCCTTTCCCCTGCCCGCCCCTTCGCCAGTGCGAGTGGACACAGTTCACGGAGCAAAATGTTTTGGAGGTTGAAACGAAAGCGTCCGGGCACTCCGCCGCCGTAGCTAAGGCGACGGGAGGAGAGACATTAAACTGCCACCTGCGCCAGGGCGCAGAGCGGTTGGCTGGGGACCCGGAGCCGCGCGAGGGTCCTGGGCGAGACTCAAGCGCCATGTGGCTGTGCCTAACAGGGAAAGTGGGGGTCCAGGCGATTTGGAGATGCGGAGAACCGAGCTTGGGCGAGAGCCAAAGCCACCCAGGCCCAGAATCCCACGCTAAGGTCGCAGCTTTCGTGCCGGCAGCTGGCAACCCTTTAATGATCCTTCCGCAGGTTCACCTACGGAAACCTTGTTACGACTTTTACTTCATCTACAGTTGAAGTCGGAAGTTTACATACACCTTAGCCAAATACATTTAAACTCAGTTTTTCACAATTCCTGACATTTAATCCTAGTAAAAATTCCCTGTCTTAGGTCAGTTAGGATCACAACTTTATTTTAAGAATGTGAAATGTCAGAATAATAGTAGAGAGAATTATTTATTTCAGCTTTTATTTATTTCATCACATTCCCAGTGGGTCAGAAGTTTACATACACTCAATTAGTATTTGGTAGCATTGCCTGACTTCGTCTGGGTGACCTTCCTTCCTCTCAGCTCTGTCCCAGTGCAGGGTGACCTTTACCTTCCTCTCAACTCTGTCCCAGTGCAGGGTGACCTTTACCTTCCTCTCAACTCTGTCCCAGTGCAGGGTGACCTTCCTTCCTCTCAGCTCTGTCCCAGTGCAGGGTGACCTTTACCTTCCTCTCAGCTCTGTCCCAGTGCAGGGTGACCTTTACCTTCCTCTCAGCTCTGTCCCAGTGCAGGGTGACCTTCCTTCCTCTCAGCTCTGTCCCAGTGCAGGGTGACCTTTACCTTCCTCTCAGCTCTGTCCCAGTGCAGGGTGACCTTCCTTCCTCTCAGCTCTGTCCCAGTGCAGGGTGACCTTCCTTCCTCTCAGCTCTGTCCCAGTGCAGGGTGACCTTCCTTCCTCTCAGCTCTGTCCCAGTGCAGGGTGAACTGGAGTTATGAGTATAGGCTCTATTCAATCAAGAGCCGCTTTATCCAGATCTGCCTTATAGCACCATTGAAATTTAAAGGTAATTTCCGACTGAGCCGATATGCAGTGTTAACCGGGAATGCAGTCTCCGCGAATGAGGGAACATTGCCTTTAAATTTGAATCGTGCTATAGTGCAAATCATCTCTCCCTCTCTGATTAACATTTAAACAGACGGTATGGTATATTTCCATTTAAACAGACGGTAGGGTATATTTCCAGTCATTTAAACAGACGGTAGGGTATATTTCCATTTAAACAGACGGTAGGGTATATTTCCAGTCATTTAAACAGACGGTAGGGTATATTTCCAGTCATTTAAACAGACGGTATGGTATATTTCCAGTCATTTAAACAGACGGTAGGGTATATTTCCAGTCATTTAAACAGAAGGTAGGGTATATTTCCATTTAAACAGACGGTAGGGTATATTTCCAGTCATTTAAACAGACGGTAGAGTATATTTCCAGTCATTTAAACAGACGGTAGGGTATATTTCCATTTAAACAGACGGTAGGGTATATTTCCAGTCATTTAAACAGACGGTAGGGTATATTTCCAGTCATTTAAACAGACGGTAGGGTATATTTCCAGTCATTTAAACAGAAGGTAGGGTATATTTCCATTTAAACAGACGGTAGGGTATATTTCCAGTCATTTAAACAGACGGTAGAGTATATTTCCAGTCATTTAAACAGACGGTATGGTATATTTCCAGTCATTTAAACAGACGGTAGGGTATATTTCCATTTAAACAGACGGTAGGGTATATTTCCAGTCATTTAAACAGACGGTAGAGTATATTTCCAGTCATTTAAACAGACGGTATGGTATATTTCCAGTCATTTAAACAGACGGTAGGGTATATTTCCATTTAAACAGACGGTAGGGTATATTTCCATTTAAACAGACGGTAGGGTATATTTCCAGTCATTTAAACAGACGGTAGGGTATATTTCCATTTAAACAGACGGTAGGGTATATTTCCAGTCATTTAAACAGACGGTAGGGTATATTTCCATTTAAACAGACGGTAGGGTATATTTCCAGTCATTTAAACAGACGGTAGGGTATATTTCCATTTAAACAGACGGTAGGGTATATTTCCAGTCATTTAAACAGACGGTAGGGTATATTTCCATTTAAACAGACGGTAGGGTATATTTCCAGTCATTTAAACAGACGGTAGGGTATATTTCCATTTAAACAGACGGTAGGGTATATTTCCATTTAAACAGACGGTAGGGTATATTTCCAGTCATTTAAACAGACGGTAGGGTATATTTCCAGTCATTTAAACAGACGGTATGGTATATTTCCATTTAAACAGACTGTTACGGATACAGGTATCCTGTGTTTTTGTGTGTTTCTACTCCTTCTGCCCTAATCACAGGTGTCCTGTATGTTCCTGATTGGTGGTCGTTGAGGTGTCTGCTGATTGGACCAATCAGTGAACATTCCTGTGCATTGCACCACCTGTTACTCGTTTTTTCAATCACACATCCCATTATATAAAAACCAGTCACTTGTGTTAGTTGTTAGAGAGAGAATATTTCCGTATGTGAGTATGGACACTGTGGTGTCCTGTTTTTGTTTACTCACTAAGTTGCTGGTTACTCTGGTTGGTAATTTTGTTAGACCACTGTTTTGTATGTGAGTAATGGATACTGTGATGTCCTGTGTATAGAGTACTCATTAATTTGCTGGTTACTCTGTTTGGTAACTATTGTGTGTTTCTGGGAAAAGGGGAGTTTGAGCTAGCTGCCCTTGGGCATACATTTCCCGTAGAAAGAACTGTCTATACACACTAGTTAGACCTGAGCGGACCACCCACTGTATTTTTGTATGGTAGCAGTAGCCTAGCGGTTCTTGAGGCAGGCTAGATCAGTTTAGGGGTGTTTTACACTATTGTTTCATTTCTTGGGTCCTGCTCAGCCCTTTTTCCCAAACCGTTACCGTGTGTTCAGAAATAAACCATTTGTGTTTGACGGTAGTTCATGGTTGTTGTGTCATATTTGTTCTCACTGTTCCATGCCACACTTATAATTTACATGAATTATGTTACGGGTCTCATGTCCATCACCCTAGACGTTCAAAGCCACGGGGTTCGTAACACAGACGGTAGGGTATATTTCCATTTAAACAGACGGTAGGGTATATTTCCAGTCATTTAAACAGACGGTAGGGTATATTTCCAGTCATTTACACAGACGGTAGGGTATATTTCCAGTCATTTAAACAGACGGTAGGGTATATTTCCAGTCATTTAAACAGACGGTAGGGTATATTTCCAGTCATTTAAACAGACGGTATGGTATATTTCCAGTCATTTAAACAGACGGTAGGGTATATTTCCATTTAAACAGACGGTATGGTATATTTCCAGTCATTTAAACAGACGGTAGGGTATATTTCCAGTCATTTAAACAGATGGTAGGGTATATTTCCATTTAAACAGACGGTAGGGTATATTTCCATTTAAACAGACGGTAGGGTATATTTCCAGTCATTTAAACAGACGGTAGGGTATATTTCCAGTCATTTAAACAGACGGTAGGGTATATTTCCATTTAAACAGACGGTAGGGTATATTTCCAGTCATTTAAACAGACGGTAGGGTATATTTCCAGTCATTTAAACAGACGGTAGGGTATATTTCCAGTCATTTAAACAGACGGTAGGGTATATTTCCAGTCATTTAAACAGACGGTAGGGTATATTTCCATTTAAACAGACGGTAGGGTATATTTCCAGTCATTTAAACAGACGGTAGGGTATATTTCCATTTAAACAGACGGTAGGGTATATTTCCAGTCATTTAAACAGATGGTAGGGTATATTTCCATTTAAACAGACGGTAGGGTATATTTCCATTTAAACAGACGGTAGGGTATATTTCCAGTCATTTAAACAGATGGTAGGGTATATTTCCATTTAAACAGACGGTAGGGTATATTTCCATTTAAACAGACGGTAGGGTATATTTCCAGTCATTTAAACAGACGGTAGGGTATATTTCCATTTAAACAGACGGTAGGGTATATTTCCAGTCATTTAAACAGACGGTAGGGTATATTTCCATTTAAACAGACGGTAGGGTATATTTCCAGTCATTTAAACAGACGGTAGGGTATATTTCCAGTCATTTAAACAGACGGTAGGGTATATTTCCATTTAAACAGACGGTAGGGTATATTTCCATTTAAACAGACGGTAGGGTATATTTCCATTTAAACAGACGGTAGGGTATATTTCCATTTAAACAGACGGTAGGGTATATTTCCAGTCATTTAAACAGACGGTAGGGTATATTTCCAGTCATTTAAACAGACGGTATGGTATATTTCCATTTAAACAGACGGTAGAGTATATTTCCAGTCATTTAAACAGACGGTAGGGTATATTTCCAGTCATTTAAACAGACGGTAGGGTATATTTCCAGTCATTTAAACAGACGGTAGGGTATATTTCCAGTCATTTAAACAGACGGTATGGTATATTTCCAGTCATTTAAACAGACGGTAGGGTATATTTCCAGTCATTTAAACAGACGGTAGGGTATATTTCCATTTAAACAGACGGTAGGGTATATTTCCAGTCATTTAAACAGACGGTAGGGTATATTTCCAGTCATTTAAACAGACGGTAGGGTATATTTCCATTTAAACAGACGGTAGGGTATATTTCCATTTAAACAGACGGTAGGGTATATTTCCATTTAAACAGACGGTAGGGTATATTTCCAGTCATTTAAACAGACAGTAGGGTATATTTCCAGTCATTTAAACAGACGGTAGGGTATATTTCCATTTAAACAGACGGTAGAGTATATTTCCAGTCATTTAAACAGACGGTAGGGTATATTTCCAGTCATTTAAACAGACGGTAGGGTATATTTCCAGTCATTTAAACAGACGGTAGGGTATATTTCCAGTCATTTAAACAGACGGTAGGGTATATTTCCAGTCATTTAAACAGACGGTAGGGTATATTTCCAGTCATTTAAACAGACGGTATGGTATATTTCCAGTCATTTAAACAGACGGTAGGGTATATTTCCAGTCATTTAAACAGACGGTAGGGTATATTTCCAGTCATTTAAACAGACGGTAGGGTATATTTCCATTTAAACAGGCTGTTCATCAGTGAACACAAATAAACAATATTTACTTCCAAAACAACTTTATTGAAATATGCTTTTTAATTTTTTAAAATTAGAAATCTGAAAAGCTTTACAAACCCATGCTGCATCACTGAGCCTGGTCTTCCTAACAGAACTCTATCTTTAAGCAGTAGACCATTTAGGTAGCTGGTTCCCCAGGATGACCCGTCTGTCCACTCCAGTCTCTGAGATGGCTGCCAGCCGGACCACGCCTCCACTGGACCCATCCCTCTCCATAGCCAGGGACAGGGCTGTGGGAGGAATAATACATTTTTCATTTACATTTTAGTCATTTAGCAGACGCTCTTATCCAGAGCGACTTACAGTTAGTGAGTGCATACATCTTTTTTTATTTTTTCATACTGGCCCCCCGTGGGAATCGAACCCACAACCCTGGCGTTGCAAACGCCATGCTCTACCAACTGAGCTACATCCCTGCTGACCATTCCCTCCCCTACCCTGGACGACGCTGGGCCAATTGTGCGCCGCCCCATGGGTCTCCCGGTCACGGCCAGCTACGACAGAGCCTGGATTCGAACCAGGATCTCTGGTGGCACAGCTAGCACTGCGATGCAGTGCCTTAGACCACTGCGCCACTCGGGAGATAAAAATACAGTTTACATAATATAATACAGCTAATATAATAATAATAATAGTTAATATAATCATACAGTGAATATAATATAATAATAATAATAGTTAATATAATAATACAGTGAATATAATATAATAATACAGTTAAAATAATAATACAGTGAATATGCAAACTGGAAACCACATATCCTGAAGCCGCATTTATTGTAGCTGGGGATTTTAACAAAGCAAATTTGAGGAAAACGCTACCGAAGTTCTATCAACACACTGACTGTAGTACTCGCTCTGAGAAAAACACTAGATCACTGCTACTCGCCTTTTTCGAGACGCCTACAAGGCCCTCCCCCGCCCTCCCTTCGGCAAATCAGATCACGACTCCATTTTGCTCCTCCCTTCCTATAGGCAGAAACTCAAACAGGAAGTACCCGTGCTAAGGTCTATTCAACACTGGTCTGACCAATCGGAATCCATGCTTCAAGATTGTTTTGATCACGCTGACTGGGATATGTTCCTGGTAGCCTCAGAGAATAACATTGACGTTTACACGGACACGGTGACTGAGTTAATCAGGAAGTGTATAGGGGATGTTGTTCCCACAGCGATTATTAAAACCTTCCCAAACCAGAAACCGTGGATAGATGGCAGCATTCGCGCAAAACTGAAAGCGCGAACCACCGCATTTAACCATGGCAAGGTGACTGGGAATATGGCAGAATACAAACAGTGTAGTTATTCCCTCCGTAAGGCAATCAAACAGGCAAAACATCAGTACAGAGACAAAGTAGAGTCGCAATTCATCGGCTCAGACACAAGTTGTATGTGGCAGGGTCTACAGACAATCACGGATTACAAAGGGAAAACCAGCCATGTCGCGGACACCAACGTCTTGCTTCCAGACAAGCTAAACACTTTGTTCACCCGCTTTGACGATAACACAATGCCACAGACGCGGCCCGCTCCCAAGGACTGTGGGCTCTCGTTCTCCGTGGCCGACTTGAGTAAGACATTTAAGCATGTTAACCCTCGCAAGGCTGTTGGCCCAGACGGCATCCCTAGCCGCGTCCTCAGAGCACACGCAGACCAGCTGGCTGGAGTGTTTACGGACATATTCAATCTCTCCCTTTCCCAGTCTGCTGTCCCCACTTGCTTCAAGATGTCCACCATTGTTCCTGTACCCAAGAAAGCAAAGGTAACTGAACTAAATGACTATCGCAGCGTATCACTCACTTCTGTAATCATGAAGTGCTTTGAGAGGCTAGTTAAGGATCATATCACCTCTACCTTACCTGACACACTAAACCCACTTCAATTTGCTTACCACCCCAATAGATCCACAGACGATGCAATCGCCATCGCACTGCACACTGCCCTATCCCATCTGGACAAGAGGAATACCTATGTAAGAATGCTGTTCATTGACTATAGCTCAGCCTTCAACACCATAGTACCCTCCAAGCTCATCATTAAGCTTGGGGCCCTGGGTCTGAACCCCGCCCTGTGCAACTGGGTCCTGGACTTCCTGACGGGCCGCCCCCAGGTGGTGAAGGTAGGAAACAACACCTCCACTTCGCTGATCCTCAACACAGGGGCCCCACAAGGGTGTGTGCTCAGCCCCCTCCTGTACTCCCTGTTCACCCATGACTGCGTGGCCACGCATCATCAAGTTGGCAGACGACACAACAGTAGTAGGCCTGATTACCAACAATGACGAGACCGCCTACAGGGAGGAGGTGAGGGCTCTGGGAGTGTGGTGCCAGGAAAATAACCTCTCCCTAAACGTCAACAAAACAAAGGAGCTGATCGTGGACTTCAGGAAACAGCAGAGGGAGCACGCCCCTATCCACATCGACGGGACCGCAGTGGAGAAGGTAGAAAGCTTCAAGTTCCTCGGCATACACATCACTGACAATCTGAAATGGTCCACCCACGCAGACAGTGTGGTGAAGAAGGCGCAACAGCGCCTCTTCAAACTCAGGAAGCTGAAGAAATTCGGCTTGGCACCTAAGACCTTCAGAAACTTTTACAGATGCACAATTGAGAACATCCTGTCGGGCTGTATCACCGCCTGGTATGGTAACTGCACCGCCAGCAATCAAAGGGCTCTCCAGAGGGTGGTGCGGTCAGCCCAAAACATCACCGGGGGCAAACTACCTGCCCTCCAGGACACCTACAGCACCCGATGTCACAGGAAGGCCAAAAAGATCATCAAGGACATCAACCACCCGAGCCATGGCCTGTTCACCCCGCTATCATCCAGAAGGCGAGGTCAGTACAGGTGCATCAAAGCTGGGACAGAGAGACTGAAAAACATCTCCTATCTCAAGGCCATCAGACTGTTAAATAGCCATCACTAGCAGGCTAACACCCGGATACTTAACCCTGCACCTTAGAGGCTGCTGCCCTATATACAGTGCCTTGCAAAAGTATTCATCCCCCTTGGAGTTTTTCCTATTTTGTTGCATTACAACCTGTAATTTAAATGGATTTTTATTTGGATTTCATGTAATTGACATACACAAAATAGTCCAAATTGGTGAAGTGAAATTCAAAAAATAACTTGTTTCAAAAAATTCAAAAAAAGTAATAACGGAAAAGTGGTGCGTGCATATGTATTCACCCCCTTTGCTATGAAGCCCCTAAATAAGATCTGGTGCAACCAATTACCTTCAGAAGTCACATAATTAGTTAAATAAAGTCCACCTGTGTGCAATCTAAGTGTCACATGATCTCAGTATATATACACCTGTTCTGAAAGGCCCCCAGAGTCTGCAACACCACTAAGCAAGGGGCACCACCAAGCAAGCGGCACCATGAAGACCAAGGAGCTCTCCAAACAGGTCAGGGACAAAGTTGTGGAGAAGTACAGATCAGGGTTGGGTTACAAAAAAATATCCCAAACTTTGAACATCCCACGGAGCACCATTAAAACCATTATTAAAAAATGAAAAGAATATGGCACCATAACAAACCTGCCAAGAGAGGGCCGCCCACCAAAGCTCACGGACCAGGCAAGGAGGGCATTAATCAGAGGCAACAAAGAGACCAAAGATAACCCTGAAGGAGCTGCAAAGCTCCACAGCGGAGATTGGAGTATCTGTCCATAGGACCACTTTAAGCCGTACACTCTACAGAGCTGGGCTTTACAGAAGAGTGGCCAGAAAAAAAGCCATTGCTTAAAGAAAGAAATAAGCAAACACCTTTGGTGTTCGCCAAAAGGCATGTGGGAGACTCCCCAAACATATGGAAGAAGGTACTCTGGTCAGATGAGAGGGGAACCTGTTTCAGTCTTCCAGAGATTTGAGACTGGGACGGAGGTTCACCTTCCAGCAGGACAATGACCCTAAGCATACTGCTAAAGCAACACTCAAGTGGTTTAAGGGGAAACATTTAAATGTCTTGGAATGGCCTAGTCAAAGCCCAGACCTCAATCCAATTGAGAATCTGTGGTATGACTTAAAGATTGCTGTACACCAGTGGAACCCATCCAGCTTGAAGGAGCTGGAGCAGTTTTGCCTTGAAGAATGGGCAAAAATCCCAGTGGCTATGTGTACCAAGCTTATAGAGACATACCCCAAGAGACTTGCAGCTGTAATTGCTGCAAAAGGTGGCTCTACAAAGTATTGACTTTGGGGGGGTGAATAGTTATGTACGCTCAAGGTTTCAATTTTTTTGTCTTATTTCTTGTTTGTTTCACAACAAAAAATATTTTGCATCTTCAAAGTGGTAGGCATGTTGTGTAAATCAAATTATACAAACCCAAAAAAATCCATTTTAATTCCAGGTTGCAAGGCAACTAAATTGGAAAAATGCCAAGGGGGGTGAATACTTTCGCAAGCCACTGTACATAGACATGGAATCACTGGCCACTTTAATACCGCTTTACTCATCTCATACAGTTGAAGTCGGAAGTTTACATACACCTTAGCCAAATACATTTAAACTCAGTTTTTCACAATTCCTGACATTTAATCCTAATAAAAATTCCCTGTCTTAGGTCAGTTAGGATCACCACTTTATTTTAAGAATGTGAAATGTCAGAATAATACTAGAGAGAATGATTTATTTCAGCTTTTATTTATTTCACCTCATTCCAAGTGGGTCAGAAGTTTACATACACTCGATTAGTATTTAGTAGCATTGCCTTTAAATTGTTTAACTTGGGTCAAACGTTTCGGGTAGCCTTCCACAAGCTTTCCACAATAAGTTGGGTGAATTTTGGCCCATTCCTCCTGACAGAGCTGGTGTAACTGAGTCAGGTTTGTAGGCCTCCTTGCTCGCACACGCTTTTTCATTTTCTATAGGATTGAGGTCAGGGCTTTGTGATGGCCACTCCAATACCTTGACTTTGTTGTCCTTAAGCCATTTTGCCACAACTTTGGAAGTATGCTTGGGGTCATTGTCCAATTGGAAAACCCATTTTCGACCAAGCTTTAACCTCCTGACTGATGTCTTGAGATGTTGCTTCAATATATACACATACTTTTCCTTCCTCATGATGCCATCTATTTTGTGAAGTGCACCAGTCCCTCCTGCAGCAAAGCACCCCCACAGCATGATGCTGCCACCCCCGTGCTTCACGGTTGGGATGGTGTTCGTCGCCTTGCAAGCTCCCCCCTTTTTCTTCCAAACATAACGATGGTCATTATGGCCAAACAGTTCTATTTTTGTTTAATCAGACCAGAGGACATTTCTCCAAAAAGTACGATCTTTGTCCCCATGTGCAGTTGCAAACCGTAGTCTGGCTTTTTTTATGGCGGTTTTGGAGCAGTGGCTTCTTCCTTGCTGAGCGGCCTTTAAGGTTATGTCGATATAGGACACGTTTTACTGTGGATATAGATACTTTTGTACCTGTTTCCTCCAGCATCTTCACAAGGTCCTTTGCTGTTGTTCTGGGATTGATTTGCACCAAAGGACGTTCATCTCTAGGAGACAGAACGCGTCTCCTTCCTAAGCGGTATGACGGCTGCGTGGTCCCATGGTGTTTATACTTGCATACTATTGTTTGTACAGATGAACCTTCAGGCGTTTGGATATTGTTCCCAAGGATGAACCAGACTTGTGGAGGTCTACAATTTCTCTTCTGAGGTCTTGGCTGATTTCTTTTGATTTTCCCATGATGTCAAGCAAAGAGGCACTGAGTTTGAAGGTAGGCCTTGAAATACATCCACAGGTACACCTCCAATTGACTCAAATGATGTCAATTAGCCTATCAGAAGCTTCTAAAGCCATGACATCATTTTCTGGAATTTTCCAAGCTATTTAAAGGCACAGTCAACTTAGTGTATGTAAACTTCTGACCCACTGGATTTGTGATACAGTGAATTATAAGTGAAATAATCTGTCTGTAAACAATTGTTGGAAAAATTACTTGTCATGCACAAAGTAGATGTCCTAACCGACTTGCCAAAACTATAGTTTGTTAACAAGACATTTGTGGAGTGGTTGAAAAATGAGTTCCACAGATCTGACTTCCCATTTCCCTCCTGAGCAACCAGTAAACATTCGCCCGTTTCAAGTTTATTTTTCACGTCCTCCGCATCCATTTTGCTGTCACGTGTGTTACAGTGTTCTGAGTTTGTTATAACCAATTTATTGATGTGATTATGATAGGCTGTAGGTCAGGCCCTATTGGTCACATGCATGTGATGCGGAAAGAGAGCAAGGGTTGAGGGAATAGGGAATGTTTTTCCTAAACAAATGAAGGATTTCAGTAACATAACTTTTCAGTCAGAGAAACAAGTAAAGCCGTGTGTACACGACATGATTGATCCCAGACAATTTTGAGATCGGAGACAAAATCCCCATGTCGTTTCCTTCTCGGGGCGCGCGGCCGTAATGTGAGCGGGTCAAAGACGCAATCTGAGGGCTACCAATCTCGTCTTTGAGCAGTCCCAGACGTCCCGATATTTAACAGGTTTGATTTTATGGGCACAAAATCTGCAGTGCTCTTGTAGGGTGAGATGTGCAACCACAAGTTTTGAGAACGGTGATCAGCAATAGCCAATGAGAGCTCGCCAGAGATGAAGCCAGTGAGATGATGACGTTGTTTCATACAGAATGTGTAGACTCTCCAGCAGGAGCCATGACTACTAGCATGCGTTTGTGCTTGCCTTTAACCAAAGCGTATGCGTTTGTGCTTGCCTTTAACCAACGCCAAAAAGTCAAATCGTTACAGCTCTGAAGTTCACAAGCAATGTTATTCAATTCAAAATGTTGGCTAGATATTCCAGCTCTGTATGTCAAGCGTGAATGTCCGTTTATGAGGCTGCTTTAAGCCACAGCTCGTAGCTACGTTTAAATGGAATCCCATCATTGTTTTGGCGAGACAGCATGGTATGGACAATTCTCACGACCAAGTCAAGAACCTTAGAGGTGTAGTGTGTGACCCCCTGTCTCCTTAGAGGTGTAGTGTGTGACCCCCTGTCTCCTTAGAGGTGTAGTGTGTGACCCCCTGTCTGTTTAGAGGTGTAGTGTGTGACCCCCTGTCTCCTTAGAGGTGTAGTGTGTGACCCCCTGTCTCCTTAGAGGTGTAGTGTGTGACCCCCTGTCTCCTTAGAGGTGTAGTGTGTGACCCCCTGTCTGTTTAGAGGTGTAGTGTGTGACCCCCTGTCTCCTTAGAGGTGTAGTGTGTGACCCCCTGTCTCCTTAGAGGTGTAGTGTGTGACCCCCTGTCTCCTTAGAGGTGTAGTGTGTGAACCCCTGTCTCCTTAGAGGTGTAGTGTGTGACCCCCTGTCTGTTTAGAGGTGTAGTGTGTGACCCCCTGTCTGTTTAGTGGTGTAGTGTGTGACCCCCTGTCTCCTTAGAGGTGTAGTGTGTGACCCCCTGTCCTGTTTAGAGGTGTAGTGTGTGACCCCCTGTCTCCTTAGAGGTGTAGTGTGTGACCCCCTGTCCTGTTTAGAGGTGTAGTGTGTGACCCCCTGTCTGTTTAGAGGTGTAGTGTGTGACCCCCTGTCTCCTTAGAGGTGTAGTGTGTGACCCCCTGTCTCCTTAGAGGTGTAGTGTGTGACCCCCTGTCTCCTTAGAGGTGTAGTGTGTGACCCCCTGTCTCCTTAGAGGTGTAGTGTGTGACCCCCTGTCTCCTTAGAGGTGTAGTGTGACCCCCTGTCTCCTTAGAGGTGTAGTGTGTGACCCCCTGTCTCCTTAGAGGTGTAGTGTGTGACCCCCTGTCTCCTTAGAGGTGTAGTGTGTGACCCCCTGTCTCCTTAGAGGTGTAGTGTGTGACCCCCTGTCTCCTTAGAGGTGTAGTGTGTGACCCCCTGTCCTGTTTAGAGGTGTAGTGTGTGACCCCCTGTCTCCTTAGAGGTGTAGTGTGTGACCCCCTGTCTCCTTAGAGGTGTAGTGTGTGACCCCCTGTCTCCTTAGAGGTGTAGTGTGTGACCCCCTGTCTCCTTAGAGGTGTAGTGTGTGACCCCCTGTCCTGTTTAGAGGTGTAGTGTGTGACCCCCTGTCTCCTTAGAGGTGTAGTGTGTGACCCCCTGTCTCCTTAGTGGTGTAGTGTGTGACCCCCTGTCTCCTTAGAGGTGTAGTGTGTGACCCCCTGTCTGTTTAGAGGTGTAGTGTGTGACCCCCTGTCTCCTTAGAGGTGTAGTGTGTGACCCCCTGTCTCCTTAGAGGTGTAGTGTGTGACCCCCTGTCCTGTTTAGAGGTGTAGTGTGTGACCCCCTGTCTGTTTAGTGGTGTAGTGTGTGACCCCCTGTCCTGTTTAGAGGTGTAGTGTGTGACCCCCTGTCTCCTTAGAGGTGTAGTGTGTGACCCCCTGTCTCCTTAGAGGTGTAGTGTGTGACCCCCTGTCCTGTTTAGTGGTGTAGTGTGTGACCCCCTGTCTCCTTAGAGGTGTAGTGTGTGACCCCCTGTCCTGTTTAGAGGTGTAGTGTGTGACCCCCTGTCTCCTTAGAGGTGTAGTGTGTGACCCCCTGTCTCCTTAGAGGTGTAGTGTGACCCCCTGTCTCCTTAGAGGTGTAGTGTGTGACCCCCTGTCTCCTTAGAGGTGTAGTGTGTGACCCCCTGTCTCCTTAGAGGTGTAGTGTGTGACCCCCTGTCTCCTTAGAGGTGTAGTGTGTGACCCCCTGTCCTGTTTAGTGGTGTAGTGTGTGACCCCCTGTCTCCTTAGAGGTGTAGTGTGTGACCCCCTGTCCTGTTTAGAGGTGTAGTGTGTGACCCCCTGTCTCCTTAGAGGTGTAGTGTGTGACCCCCTGTCTCCTTAGAGGTGTAGTGTGTGACCCCCTGTCTCCTTAGAGGTGTAGTGTGACCCCCTGTCTCCTTAGAGGTGTAGTGTGTGACCCCCTGTCTCCTTAGAGGTGTAGTGTGTGACCCCCTGTCTCCTTAGAGGTGTAGTGTGTGACCCCCTGTCTCCTTAGAGGTGTAGTGTGTGACCCCCTGTCCTGTTTAGAGGTGTAGTGTGTGACCCCCTGTCTGTTTAGTGGTGTAGTGTGTGACCCCCTGTCCTGTTTAGAGGTGTAGTGTGTGACCCCCTGTCTCCTTAGAGGTGTAGTGTGTGACCCCCTGTCCTGTTTAGAGGTGTAGTGTGTGACCCCCTGTCTGTTTAGAGGTGTAGTGTGTGACCACCTGTCTCCTTAGAGGTGTAGTGTGTGACCCCCTGTCTCCTTAGAGGTGTAGTGTGTGACCCCCTGTCTCCTTAGAGGTGTAGTGTGTGACCCCCTGCCTCCTTAGAGGTGTAGTGTGTGACCCCCTGTCCTGTTTAGAGGTGTAGTGTGTGACCCCCTGTCTCCTTAGAGGTGTAGTGTGTGACCCCCTGTCTGTTTAGAGGTGTAGTGTGTGACCCCCTGTCTCCTTAGAGGTGTAGTGTGTGACCCCCTGTCTCCTTAGAGGTGTAGTGTGTGACCCCCTGTCTCCTTAGAGGTGTAGTGTGTGACCCCCTGTCCTGTTTAGAGGTGTAGTGTGTGACCCCCTGTCTCCTTAGAGGTGTAGTGTGTGACCCCCTGTCTCCTTAGTGGTGTAGTGTGTGACCCCCTGTCCTGTTTAGAGGTGTAGTGTGTGACCCCCTGTCCTGTTTAGAGGTGTAGTGTGTGACCCCCTGTCTGTTTAGAGGTGTAGTGTGTGACCCCCTGTCTCCTTAGAGGTGTAGTGTGTGACCCCCTGTCTGTTTAGTGGTGTAGTGTGTGACCCCCTGTCTGTTTAGAGGTGTAGTGTGTGACCCCCTGTCTCCTTAGAGGTGTAGTGTGTGACCCCCTGTCCTGTTTAGAGGTGTAGTGTGTGACCCCTGTCTCCTTAGAGGTGTAGTGTGTGACCCCCTGTCTCCTTAGAGGTGTAGTGTGACCCCCTGTCTCCTTAGAGGTGTAGTGTGTGACCCCCTGTCTCCTTAGAGGGGTAGTGTGTGACCCCCTGTCTCCTTAGAGGTGTAGTGTGTGACCCCCTGTCTCCTTAGAGGTGTAGTGTGTGACCCCCTGTCTCCTTCTAGGTGTAGTGTGTGACCCCCTGTCTGTTTAGAGGTGTAGTGTGTGACCCCCTGTCTCCTTAGAGGTGTAGTGTGTGACCCCCTGTCTGTTTAGAGGTGTAGTGTGTGACCTCCTGTCTCCTTAGAGGTGTAGTGTGTGACCCCCTGTCTCCTTAGAGGTGTAGTGTGTGACCCCCTGTCTGTTTAGTGGTGTAGTGTGTGACCCCCTGTCTGTTTAGTGGTGTAGTGTGACCCCCTGTCTCCTTAGAGGTGTAGTGTGACCCCCTGTCTCCTTAGAGGTGTAGTGTGTGACCCCCTGTCTCCTTAGAGGTGTAGTGTGTGACCCCCTGTCTCCTTAGAGGTGTAGTGTGTGACCCCCTGTCTCCTTAGAGGTGTAGTGTGTGACCCCCTGTCTCCTTAGAGGTGTAGTGTGTGACCCCCTGTCTCCTTAGAGGTGTAGTGTGTGACCCCCTGTCTGTTTAGTGGTGTAGTGTGTGACCCCCTGTCTCCTTAGAGGTGTAGTGTGTGACCCCCTGTCTCCTTAGAGGTGTAGTGTGTGACCCCCTGTCTGTTTAGAGGTGTAGTGTGTGACCCCCTGTCTCCTTAGAGGTGTAGTGTGTGACCCCCTGTCTCCTTAGAGGTGTAGTGTGTGACCCCCTGTCTCCTTAGAGGTGTAGTGTGTGACCCCCTGTCTGTTTAGTGGTGTAGTGTGTGACCCCCTGTCTCCTTAGAGGTGTAGTGTGTGACCCCCTGTCTCCTTAGAGGTGTAGTGTGTGACCCCCTGTCTCCTTAGAGGTGTAGTGTGTGACCCCCTGTCTCCTTAGAGGTGTAGTGTGTGACCCCCTGTCTGTTTAGTGGTGTAGTGTGTGACCCCCTGTCTGTTTAGTGGTGTAGTGTGTGACCCCCTGTCTCCTTAGAGGTGTAGTGTGTGACCCCCTGTCTGTTTAGAGGTGTAGTGTGTGACCCCCTGTCTCCTTAGAGGTGTAGTGTGTGACCCCCTGTCTCCTTAGAGGTGTAGTGTGTGACCCCCTGTCTGTTTAGTGGTGTAGTGTGTGACCCCCTGTCTCCTTAGAGGTGTAGTGTGTGACCCCCTGTCTGTTTAGTGGTGTAGTGTGTGACCCCCTGTCTGTTTAGAGGTGTAGTGTGTGACCCCCTGTCTCCTTAGAGGTGTAGTGTGTGACCCCCTGTCTCCTTAGAGGTGTAGTGTGTGACCCCCTGTCTGTTTAGAGGTGTAGTGTGTGACCCCCTGTCTCCTTAGAGGTGTAGTGTGACCCCCTGTCTCCTTAGAGGTGTAGTGTGACCCCCTGTCTGTTTAGAGGTGTAGTGTGACCCCCTGTCTGTTTAGAGGTGTAGTGTGTGACCCCCTGTCTCCTTAGAGGTGTAGTGTGTGACCCCCTGGCTCCTTAGAGGTGTAGTGTGACCCCCTGTCTCCTTAGAGGTGTAGTGTGTGACCCCCTGTCTGTTTAGTGGTGTAGTGTATGACCCCCTGTCTGTTTAGAGGTGTAGTGTGTGACCCCCTGTCTGTTTAGTGGTGTAGTGTGTGACCCCCTGTCTCCTTAGAGTGTAGTGTGTGACCCCCTGTCTGTTTAGAGGTGTAGTGTGTGACCCCCTGTCTCCTTAGAGGTGTAGTGTGTGACCCCCTGTCTCCTTAGAGGTGTAGTGTGTGACCCCCTGTCTGTTTAGAGGTGTAGTGTGACCCCCTGTCTGTTTAGAGGTGTAGTGTGTGACCCCCTGTCTGTTTAGAGGTGTAGTGTGTGACCCCCTGTCTCCTTAGAGGTGTAGTGTGTGACCCCCTGTCTCCTTAGAGGTGTAGTGTGTGACCCCCTGTCTCCTTAGAGGTGTAGTGTGTGACCCCCTGTCTGTTTAGTGGTGTAGTGTGTGACCCCTGTCTCCTTAGAGGTGTAGTGTGTGACCCCCTGTCTCCTTAGAGGTGTAGTGTGTGACCCCCTGTCTCCTTAGAGGTGTAGTGTGACCCCTGTCTCCTTAGAGGTGTAGTGTGTGACCCCCTGTCTCCTTAGAGGTGTAGTGTGTGACCCCCTGTCTCCTTAGAGGTGTAGTGTGTGACCCCCTGTCTCCTTAGAGGTGTAGTGTGTGACCCCCTGTCTCCTTAGAGGTGTAGTGTGTGACCCCCTGTCTCCTTAGAGGTGTAGTGTGTGACCCCCTGTCTCCTTAGAGGTGTAGTGTGTGACCCCCTGTCTCCTTAGAGGTGTAGTGTGTGACCCCCTGTCTCCTTAGTGGTGTAGTGTGTGACCCCCTGTCTCCTTAGAGGTGTAGTGTGTGACCCCCTGTCTCCTTAGAGGTGTAGTGTGTGACCCCCTGTCTCCTTAGAGGTGTAGTGTGTGACCCCCTGTCTCCTTAGAGGTGTAGTGTGTGACCCCCTGTCTGTTTAGAGGTGTAGTGTGTGACCCCCTGTCTCCTTAGAGGTGTAGTGTGTGACCCCCTGTCTCCTTAGAGGTGTAGTGTGTGACCCCCTGTCTGTTTAGAGGTGTAGTGTGACCCCCTGTCTCCTTAGAGGTGTAGTGTGTGACCCCCTGTCTCCTTAGAGGTGTAGTGTGTGACCCCCTGTCTCCTTAGAGGTGTAGTGTGTGACCCCCTGTCTCCTTAGAGGTGTAGTGTGTGACCCCCTGTCTGTCTTAGAGGTGTAGTGTGTGACCCCCTGTCTCCTTAGAGGTGTAGTGTGTGACCCCCTGTCTGTTTAGAGGTGTAGTGTGTGACCCCCTGTCTCCTTAGAGGTGTAGTGTGTGACCCCCTGTCTGTTTAGTGGTGTAGTGTGTGACCCCCTGTCTGTTTAGTGGTGTAGTGTGTGACCCCCTGTCTCCTTAGAGGTGTAGTGTGATCCCCTGTCTCCTTAGAGGTGTAGTGTGTGACCCCCTGTCTCCTTAGAGGTGTAGTGTGTGACCCCCTGTCTCCTTAGAGGTGTAGTGTGACCCCCTGTCTCCTTAGAGGTGTAGTGTGTGACCCCCTGTCTCCTTAGAGGTGTAGTGTGTGACCCCCTGTCTCCTTAGAGGTGTAGTGTGTGACCCCCTGTCTCCTTAGAGGTGTAGTGTGTGACCCCCTGTCTCCTTAGAGGTGTAGTGTGACCCCCTGTCTCCTTAGAGGTGTAGTGTGTGACCCCCTGTCTCCTTAGAGGTGTAGTGTGTGACCCCCTGTCTCCTTAGAGGTGTAGTGTGACCCCCTGTCTCCTTAGAGGTGTAGTGTGACCCCCTGTCTCCTTAGAGGTGTAGTGTGTGACCCCCTGTCTCCTTAGAGGTGTAGTGTGTGACCCCCTGTCTCCTTAGTGGTGTAGTGTGTGACCCCCTGTCTCCTTAGAGGTGTAGTGTGTGACCCCCTGTCTCCTTAGAGGTGTAGTGTGTGACCCCCTGTCTGTTTAGAGGTGTAGTGTGTGACCCCCTGTCTCCTTAGAGGTGTAGTGTGTGACCCCCTGTCTCCTTAGAGGTGTAGTGTGTGACCCCCTGTCTCCTTAGAGGTGTAGTGTGTGACCCCCTGTCTGTTTAGTGGTGTAGTGTGTGACCCCCTGTCTCCTTAGAGGTGTAGTGTGTGACCCCCTGTCTCCTTAGAGGTGTAGTGTGTGACCCCCTGTCTCCTTAGAGGTGTAGTGTGTGACCCCCTGTCTGTTTAGAGGTGTAGTGTGTGACCCCCTGTCTCCTTAGAGGTGTAGTGTGTGACCCCCTGGCTCCTTAGAGGTGTAGTGTGTGACCCCCTGTCTCCTTAGAGGTGTAGTGTGTGACCCCCTGTCTCCTTAGAGGTGTAGTCTGTGACCCCCTGTCTCCTTAGAGGTGTAGTGTGTGACCCCTGTCTGTTTAGTGTGCTCACCACTACCCTTTAATGTGAGAGGCTCAGCCATGTAGTGCCCACCCGACTTCAGAAAGTAGAAATGGCTGTAATTATGTTGTAGCTTCAGCACCAGGGACAGCGTGGTAAACTCTGTTGCTCTGCTGCCTGCTCACTGCAGCAGGAAGGAGAGACAGCGTGGTAAACTCTGTTGCTCTGCTGCCTGCTCACTGCAGCAGGAAGGAGAGACAGCGTGGTAAACTCTGTTGCTCTGCTGCCTGCTCACTGCAGCAGGAAGGAGAGACAGCGTGGTAAACTCTGTTGCTCTGCTGCCTGCTCACTGCAGCAGGAAGGAGGGACAACGTGTGCCAGTCTCACTGCTGCCGTTTTTTTTTTTTTAACAGTGGATCTGAGCCCAGCAGTCAGGCTCCCTCGAGTCAATTGTGTGTCTTAACTATTTCATCAAACAGTTTAAAGCATCATACAAGCTCAGGGCACATAGTTGATTTGATTCAAACACATAGGGTGTGTCTATACACATTTTTAATTAAGAACAGACGACCAAGATTCGTTCTGTCGAGGAGAGCCTACCTCCAGATACCAGGAGAAGACACTGGTCCTTGGTCATGTTGGGTTGGTAGTTGGAGTCCATGTAACCATAGATATAGGTGGATCCAGACCCCACTACTGATACAGGCTGTCTGACCAGCATGCCTCCTAGTGGAACAGTGTACACCTGGGGGGGACCTGGTGAAACAATACCTAACCCATACCTCCTACTGGAAAAGAGGAAAGAGAGAGAGAGGAGCGTTGACCTGGTGAAACAATACCTAACCCATACCTCCTACTGGAACAGAGGAAAGAGAGAGAGAGGAGCGTTGACCTGGTGAAACAATACCTAACCCATACCTCCTACTGGAACAGAGGAAAGAGAGAGAGAGGAGCGTTGACCTGGTGAAACAATACCTAACCCATACCTCCTACTGGAACAGAGGAAAGAGAGAGAGAGGAGCGTTGACCTGGTGAAACAATACCTAACCCATACCTCCTACTGGAACAGAGGAAAGAGAGAGAGAGGAGCGTTGACCTGGTGAAACAATACCTAACCCATACCTCCTACTGGAACAGAGGAAAGAGAGAGAGAGGAGCGTTGACCTGGTGAAACAATACCTAACCCATACCTCCTACTGGAACAGAGGAAAGAGAGAGAGAGGAGCGTTGACCTGGTGAAACAATACCTAACCCATACCTCCTACTGAACAGAGGAAAGAGAGAGAGAGGAGCGTTGACCTGGTGAAACAATACCTAACCCATACCTCCTACTGGAACAGAGGAAAGAGAGAGAGAGGAGCGTTGACCTGGTGAAACAATACCTAACCCATACCTCCTACTGGAACAGAGGAAAGAGAGAGAGAGGAGCGTTGACCTGGTGAAACAATACCTAACCCATACCTCCTACTGGAACAGAGGAAAGAGAGAGAGAGGAGCGTTGACCTGGTGAAACAATACCTAACCCATACCTCCTACTGGAACAGAGGAAAGAGAGAGAGAGGAGCGTTGACCTGGTGAAACAATACCTAACCCATACCTCCTACTGGAACAGAGGAAAGAGAGAGAGAGGAGCGTTGACCTGGTGAAACAATACCTAACCCATACCTCCTACTGGAACAGAGGAAAGAGAGAGAGAGGAGCGTTGACCTGGTGAAACAATACCTAACCCATACCTCCTACTGGAACAGAGGAAAGAGAGAGAGAGGAGCGTTGACCTGGTGAAACAATACTTAACCCATACCTCCTACTGGAACAGAGGAAAGAGAGAGAGAGGAGCGTTGACCTGGTGAAACAATACCTAACCCATACCTCCTACTGGAACAGAGGAAAGAGAGAGAGAGGAGCGTTGACCTGGTGAAACAATACCTAACCCATACCTCCTACTGGAACAGAGGAAAGAGAGAGAGAGGAGCGTTGACCTGGTGAAACAATACCTAACCCATACCTCCTACTGGAACAGAGGAAAGAGAGAGAGAGGAGCGTTGACCTGGTGAAACAATCCCTAACCCATACCTCCTACTGGAACAGAGGAAAGAGAGAGAGAGCAGCGTTGACCTGGTGAAACAATACCTAACCCATACCTCCTACTGGAACAGAGGAAAGAGAGAGAGAGGAGCGTTGACCTGGTGAAACAATACCTAACCCATACCTCCTACTGGAACAGAGGAAAGAGAGAGAGAGGAGCGTTGACCTGGTGAAACAATACCTAACCCATACCTCCTACTGGAACAGAGGAAAGAGAGAGAGAGCAGCGTTGACCTGGTGAAACAATACCTAACCCATACCTCCTACTGGAACAGAGGAAAGAGAGAGAGAGGAGCGTTGACCTGGTGAAACAATACCTAACCCATACCTCCTACCAGA
>NW_028157960.1:10000-97500 GCF_964263955.1 Coregonus lavaretus | reverse complement strand
AGTGGTCTAACTGAGACAGATAGTGGTCTAATAGAGAGACAGATAGTGGTCTAACTGAGACAGATAGTGGTCTAACTGAGACAGATAGTGGTCTAATAGAGAGACAGATAGTGGTCTAACTGAGACAGATAGTGGTCTAATAGAGAGACAGATAGTGGTCTAACTGAGACAGATAGTGGTCTAACTGAGACAGATAGTGGTCTAACTGAGACAGATAGTGGTCTAATAGAGACAGATAGTGGTCTAATAGAGAGACAGATAGTGGTTTAACTGAGACAGATAGTGGTCTAATAGAGAGACAGATAGTGGTCTAACTGAGACAGATAGTGGTCTAACTGAGACAGATAGTGGTCTAACTGAGACAGATAGTGGTCTAATAGAGAGACAGATAGTGGTCTAACTGAGACAGATAGTGGTCTAACTGAGACAGATAGTGGTCTAACTGAGACAGATAGTGGTCTAATAGAGAGACAGATAGTGGTCTAACTGAGAGACAGATAGTGGTCTAATAGAGAGACAGATAGTGGTCTAACTGAGACAGATAGTGGTCTAACTGAGACAGATAGTGGTCTAACTGAGACAGATAGTGGTCTAATAGAGAGACAGATAGTGGTCTAACTGAGACAGATAGTGGTCTAACTGAGACAGATAGTGGTCTAACTGAGACAGATAGTGGTCTAATAGAGATACAGATAGTGGTCTAACTGAGACAGATAGTGGTCTAATAGAGAGACAGATAGTGGTCTAACTGAGACAAATAGTGGTCTAACTGAGACAGATAGTGGTCTAACTGAGACAGATAGTGGTCTAATAGAGAGACAGATAGTGGTCTAATAGAGAGACAGATAGTGGTCTAATAGAGACAGATAGTGGTCTAACTGAGGCAGATAGTGGTCTAACTGAGTCAGATAGTGGTCTAACTGAGACAGATAGTGGTCTAATAGAGAGACAGATAGTGGTCTAACTGAGACAGATAGTGGTCTAATAGAGAGACAGATAGTGGTATAACTGAGACAGATAGTGGTCTAATAGAGAGACAGATAGTGGTCTAATAGAGAGACAGATAGTGGTCTAACTGAGACAGATAGTGGTCTAACTGAGAGAGATAGTGGTCTAACTGAGACAGATAGTGGTCTAACTGAGACAGATAGTGGTCTAACTGAGACAGATAGTGGTCTAATAGAGATACAGATAGTGGTCTAACTGAGACAGATAGTGGTCTAACTGAGACAGATAGTGGTCTAATAGAGAGACAGATAGTGGTCTAACTGAGACAGATAGTGGTCTAATAGAGAGACAGATAGTGGTCTAATAGAGAGACAGATAGTGGTCTAACTGAGACAGATAGTGGTCTAATAGAGACAGATATTGGTCTAATAGAGAGACAATTAGTGGTCTAATAGAGAGACAGATAGTGGTCTAACTGAGACAAATAGTGGTCTAACTGAGACAGATAGTGGTCTAACTGAGACAGATAGTGGTCTAATAGAGATACAGATAGTGGTCTAACTGAGACAGATAGTGGTCTAACTGAGACAGATAGTGGTCTAATAGAGAGACAGATAGTGGTCTAACTGAGACAGATAGTGGTCTAACTGAGACAGATAGTGGTCTAACTGAGACAGATAGTGGTCTAATAGAGAGACAGATAGTGGTCTAATAGAGAGACAGATAGTGGTCTAACTGAGACAGATAGTGGTCTAACTGAGACAGATAGTGGTCTAATAGAGAGACAGATAGTGGTCTAACTGAGACAGATAGTGGTCTAACTGAGACAGATAGTAGTCTAATAGAGAGACAGATAGTGGTCTAATAGAGAGACAGATAGTGGTCTAATAGAGAGACAGATAGTGGTCTAACTGAGACAGATAGTGGTCTAACTGAGACAGATAGTGGTCTAACTGAGACAGATAGTGGTCTAATAGAGACAGATAGTGGTCTAATAGAGAGACAGATAGTGGTCTAACTGAGACAGATAGTGGTCTAACTGAGACAGATAGTGGTCTAATAGAGAGACAGATAGTGGTCTAATAGAGAGACAGATAGTGGTCTAACTGAGACAGATAGTGGTCTAACTGAGACAGATAGTGGTCTAACTGAGACAGATAGTGGTCTAATAGAGAGACAGATAGTGGTCTAACTGAGACAGATAGTGGTCTAACTGAGACAGATAGTGGTCTAATAGAGAGACAGATAGTGGTCTAACTGAGACAGATAGTGGTCTAATAGAGAGACAGATAGTGGTCTAACTGAGACAGATAGTGGTCTAACTGAGACAGATAGTGGTCTAACTGAGACAGATAGTGGTCTAATAGAGACAGATAGTGGTCTAATAGAGAGACAGATAGTGGTCTAACTGAGACAGATAGTGGTCTAACTGAGACAGATAGTGGTCTAATAGAGAGACAGATAGTGGTCTAACTGAGACAGATAGTGGTCTAATAGAGAGACAGATAGTGGTCTAATAGAGAGACAGATAGTGGTCTAACTGAGACAGATAGTGGTCTAATAGAGACAGATATTGGTCTAATAGAGAGACAATTAGTGGTCTAATAGAGAGACAGATAGTGGTCTAACTGAGACAAATAGTGGTCTAACTGAGACAGATAGTGGTCTAACTGAGACAGATAGTGGTCTAATAGAGATACAGATAGTGGTCTAACTGAGACAGATAGTGGTCTAACTGAGACAGATAGTGGTCTAATAGAGAGACAGATAGTGGTCTAACTGAGACAGATAGTGGTCTAATAGAGAGACAGATAATGGTCTAACTGAGACAGATAGTGGTCTAACTGAGACAGATAGTGGTCTAACTGAGACAGATAGTGGTCTAATAGAGAGACAGATAGTGGTCTAACTGAGACAGATAGTGGTCTAATAGAGAGACAGATAGTGGTCTAACTGAGACAAATAGTGGTCTAACTGAGACAGATAGTGGTCTAACTGAGACAGATAGTGGTCTAATAGAGAGACAGATAGTGGTCTAATAGAGAGACAGATAGTGGTCTAATAGAGACAGATAGTGGTCTAACTGAGGCAGATAGTGGTCTAACTGAGTCAGATAGTGGTCTAACTGAGACAGATAGTGGTCTAATAGAGAGACAGATAGTGGTCTAACTGAGACAGATAGTGGTCTAATAGAGAGATAGATAGTGGTATAACTGAGACAGATAGTGGTCTAATAGAGAGACAGATAGTGGTCTAATAGAGACAGATAGTGGTCTAACTGAGGCAGATAGTGGTCTAACTGAGTCAGATAGTGGTCTAACTGAGACAGATAGTGGTCTAATAGAGAGACAGATAGTGGTCTAACTGAGACAGATAGTGGTCTAATAGAGAGACAGATAGTGGTATAACTGAGACAGATAGTGGTCTAATAGAGAGACAGATAGTGGTCTAATAGAGAGACAGATAGTGGTCTAACTGAGACAGATAGTGGTCTAACTGAGAGAGATAGTGGTCTAACTGAGACAGATAGTGGTCTAACTGAGACAGATAGTGGTCTAACTGAGACAGATAGTGGTCTAATAGAGATACAGATAGTGGTCTAACTGAGACAGATAGTGGTCTAACTGAGACAGATAGTGGTCTAATAGAGAGACAGATAGTGGTCTAACTGAGACAGATAGTGGTCTAATAGAGAGACAGATAGTGGTCTAATAGAGAGACAGATAGTGGTCTAACTGAGACAGATAGTGGTCTAATAGAGACAGATATTGGTCTAATAGAGAGACAATTAGTGGTCTAATAGAGAGACAGATAGTGGTCTAACTGAGACAAATAGTGGTCTAACTGAGACAGATAGTGGTCTAACTGAGACAGATAGTGGTCTAATAGAGATACAGATAGTGGTCTAACTGAGACAGATAGTGGTCTAACTGAGACAGATAGTGGTCTAATAGAGAGACAGATAGTGGTCTAACTGAGACAGATAGTGGTCTAACTGAGACAGATAGTGGTCTAACTGAGACAGATAGTGGTCTAATAGAGAGACAGATAGTGGTCTAATAGAGAGACAGATAGTGGTCTAATAGAGAGACAGATAGTGGTCTAACTGAGACAGATAGTGGTCTAACTGAGACAGATAGTGGTCTAACTGAGACAGATAGTGGTCTAATAGAGAGACAGATAGTGGTCTAACTGAGACAGATAGTGGTCTAACTGAGACAGATAGTGGTCTAATAGAGAGACAGATAGTGGTCTAACTGAGACAGATAGTGGTCTAATAGAGAGACAGATAGTGGTCTAACTGAGACAGATAGTGGTCTAACTGAGACAGATAGTGGTCTAACTGAGACAGATAGTGGTCTAATAGAGACAGATAGTGGTCTAATAGAGAGACAGATAGTGGTCTAACTGAGACAGATAGTGGTCTAACTGAGACAGATAGTGGTCTAATAGAGAGACAGATAGTGGTCTAACTGAGACAGATAGTGGTCTAATAGAGAGACAGATAGTGGTCTAATAGAGAGACAGATAGTGGTCTAACTGAGACAGATAGTGGTCTAATAGAGACAGATATTGGTCTAATAGAGAGACAATTAGTGGTCTAATAGAGAGACAGATAGTGGTCTAACTGAGACAAATAGTGGTCTAACTGAGACAGATAGTGGTCTAACTGAGACAGATAGTGGTCTAATAGAGATACAGATAGTGGTCTAACTGAGACAGATAGTGGTCTAACTGAGACAGATAGTGGTCTAATAGAGAGACAGATAGTGGTCTAACTGAGACAGATAGTGGTCTAATAGAGAGACAGATAATGGTCTAACTGAGACAGATAGTGGTCTAACTGAGACAGATAGTGGTCTAACTGAGACAGATAGTGGTCTAATAGAGAGACAGATAGTGGTCTAACTGAGACAGATAGTGGTCTAATAGAGAGACAGATAGTGGTCTAACTGAGACAAATAGTGGTCTAACTGAGACAGATAGTGGTCTAACTGAGACAGATAGTGGTCTAATAGAGAGACAGATAGTGGTCTAATAGAGAGACAGATAGTGGTCTAATAGAGACAGATAGTGGTCTAACTGAGGCAGATAGTGGTCTAACTGAGTCAGATAGTGGTCTAACTGAGACAGATAGTGGTCTAATAGAGAGACAGATAGTGGTCTAACTGAGACAGATAGTGGTCTAATAGAGAGATAGATAGTGGTATAACTGAGACAGATAGTGGTCTAATAGAGAGACAGATAGTGGTCTAATAGAGACAGATAGTGGTCTAACTGAGGCAGATAGTGGTCTAACTGAGTCAGATAGTGGTCTAACTGAGACAGATAGTGGTCTAATAGAGAGACAGATAGTGGTCTAACTGAGACAGATAGTGGTCTAATAGAGAGACAGATAGTGGTATAACTGAGACAGATAGTGGTCTAATAGAGAGACAGATAGTGGTCTAATAGAGAGACAGATAGTGGTCTAACTGAGACAGATAGTGGTCTAACTGAGAGAGATAGTGGTCTAACTGAGACAGATAGTGGTCTAACTGAGACAGATAGTGGTCTAACTGAGACAGATAGTGGTCTAATAGAGATACAGATAGTGGTCTAACTGAGACAGATAGTGGTCTAACTGAGACAGATAGTGGTCTAATAGAGAGACAGATAGTGGTCTAACTGAGACAGATAGTGGTCTAATAGAGAGACAGATAGTGGTCTAATAGAGAGACAGATAGTGGTCTAACTGAGACAGATAGTGGTCTAATAGAGACAGATATTGGTCTAATAGAGAGACAATTAGTGGTCTAATAGAGAGACAGATAGTGGTCTAACTGAGACAAATAGTGGTCTAACTGAGACAGATAGTGGTCTAACTGAGACAGATAGTGGTCTAATAGAGATACAGATAGTGGTCTAACTGAGACAGATAGTGGTCTAACTGAGACAGATAGTGGTCTAATAGAGAGACAGATAGTGGTCTAACTGAGACAGATAGTGGTCTAACTGAGACAGATAGTGGTCTAACTGAGACAGATAGTGGTCTAATAGAGAGACAGATAGTGGTCTAATAGAGAGACAGATAGTGGTCTAACTGAGACAGATAGTGGTCTAACTGAGACAGATAGTGGTCTAATAGAGAGACAGATAGTGGTCTAACTGAGACAGATAGTGGTCTAACTGAGACAGATAGTAGTCTAATAGAGAGACAGATAGTGGTCTAATAGAGAGACAGATAGTGGTCTAATAGAGAGACAGATAGTGGTCTAACTGAGACAGATAGTGGTCTAACTGAGACAGATAGTGGTCTAACTGAGACAGATAGTGGTCTAATAGAGACAGATAGTGGTCTAATAGAGAGACAGATAGTGGTCTAACTGAGACAGATAGTGGTCTAACTGAGACAGATAGTGGTCTAATAGAGAGACAGATAGTGGTCTAATAGAGAGACAGATAGTGGTCTAACTGAGACAGATAGTGGTCTGACTGAGACAGATAGTGGTCTAACTGAGACAGATAGTGGTCTAATAGAGAGACAGATAGTGGTCTAACTGAGACAGATAGTGGTCTAACTGAGACAGATAGTGGTCTAATAGAGAGACAGATAGTGGTCTAACTGAGACAGATAGTGGTCTAATAGAGAGACTGATAGTGGTCTAACTGAGACAGATAGTGGTCTAACTGAGACAGATAGTGGTCTAACTGAGACAGAGAGTGGTCTAATAGAGACAGATAGTGGTCTAATAGAGAGACAGATAGTGGTCTAACTGAGACAGATAGTGGTCTAATAGAGAGACAGATAGTGGTCTAACTGAGACAGATAGTGGTCTAACTGAGACAGATAGTGGTCTAACTGAGACAGATAGTGGTCTAATAGAGAGACAGATAGTGGTCTAACTGAGACAGATAGTGGTCTAACTGAGACAGATAGTGGTCTAATAGAGAGACAGATAGTGGTCTAACTGAGAGACAGATAGTGGTCTAATAGAGAGACAGATAGTGGTCTAACTGAGACAGATAGTGGTCTAACTGAGACAGATAGTGGTCTAACTGAGACAGATAGTGGTCTAATAGAGAGACAGATAGTGGTCTAACTGAGACAGATAGTGGTCTAACTGAGACAGATAGTGGTCTAACTGAGACAGATAGTGGTCTAATAGAGAGACAGATAGTGGTCTAACTGAGACAGATAGTGGTCTAATAGAGAGACAGATAGTGGTCTAACTGAGACAGATAGTGGTCTAACTGAGACAGATAGTGGTCTAATAGAGAGACAGATAGTGGTCTAATAGAGAGACAGATAGTGGTCTAATAGAGACAGATAGTGGTCTAACTGAGGCAGATAGTGGTCTAACTGAGACAGATAGTGGTCTAACTGAGACAGATAGTGGTCTAATAGAGAGACAGATAGTGGTCTAACTGAGACAGATAGTGGTCTAATAGAGAGACAGATAGTGGTATAACTGAGACAGATAGTGGTCTAATAGAGAGACAGATAGTGGTCTAATAGAGAGACAGATAGTGGTCTAACTGAGACAGATAGTGGTCTAACTGAGAGAGATAGTGGTCTAACTGAGACAGATAGTGGTCTAACTGAGACAGATAGTGGTCTAACTGAGACAGATAGTGGTCTAATAGAGACACAGATAGTGGTCTAATAGAGAGACAGATAGTGGTCTAACTGAGACAGATAGTGGTCTAATAGAGAGACAGATAGTGGTCTAACTGAGACAGATAGTGGTCTAATAGAGAGACAGATAGTGGTCTAATAGAGAGACAGATAGTGGTCTAACTGAGACAGATAGTGGTCTAATAGAGACAGATATTGGTCTAATAGAGAGACAATTAGTGGTCTAATAGAGAGACAGATAGTGGTCTAACTGAGACAAATAGTGGTCTAACTGAGACAGATAGTGGTCTAACTGAGACAGATAGTGGTCTAATAGAGATACAGATAGTGGTCTAACTGAGACAGATAGTGGTCTAACTGAGACAGATAGTGGTCTAATAGAGAGACAGATAGTGGTCTAACTGAGACAGATAGTGGTCTAACTGAGACAGATAGTGGTCTAACTGAGACAGATAGTGGTCTAATAGAGAGACAGATAGTGGTCTAATAGAGAGACAGATAGTGGTCTAACTGAGACAGATAGTGGTCTAACTGAGACAGATAGTGGTCTAATAGAGAGACAGATAGTGGTCTAATAGAGAGACAGATAGTGGTCTAATAGAGAGACAGAGAGTGGTCTAATAGAGACAGATAGTGGTCTAACTGAGACAGATAGTGGTCTAATAGAGACCGATAGTGGTCTAATAGAGAGACAGATAGTGGTCTAATAGAGACAGATAGTGGTCTAATAGAGAGACAGATAGTGGTCTAATAGAGACAGAGAGTGGTCTAACTGAGACAGATAGTGGTCTAACTGAGACAGATAGTGGTCTAATAGAGAGACAGATAGTGGTCTAACTGAGACAGATAGTGGTCTAATAGAGAGACAGATAGTGGTCTAACAGACAGATAGTGGTCTAACAGAGACAGATAGTGGTCTAACTGAGACAGATAGTGGTCTAATAGAGAGACAGATAGTGGTCTAACTGAGACAGATAGTGGTATAATAGAGAGACAGATAGTGGTCTAACTGAGACAGATAGTGGTCTAACTGAGACAGATAGTGGTCTAACTGAGACAGATAGTGGTCTAATAGAGACAGATAGTGGTCTAATAGAGAGACAGATAGTGGTCTAACTGAGACAGATAGTGGTCTAACTGAGACAGATAGTGGTCTAATAGAGAGACAGATAGTGGTCTAATAGAGAGACAGATAGTGGTCTAACTGAGACAGATAGTGGTCTGACTGAGACAGATAGTGGTCTAACTGAGACAGATAGTGGTCTAATAGAGAGACAGATAGTGGTCTAACTGAGACAGATAGTGGTCTAACTGAGACAGATAGTGGTCTAATAGAGAGACAGATAGTGGTCTAACTGAGACAGATAGTGGTCTAATAGAGAGACTGATAGTGGTCTAACTGAGACAGATAGTGGTCTAACTGAGACAGATAGTGGTCTAACTGAGACAGATAGTGGTCTAATAGAGACAGATAGTGGTCTAATAGAGAGACAGATAGTGGTCTAACTGAGACAGATAGTGGTCTAATAGAGAGACAGATAGTGGTCTAACTGAGACAGATAGTGGTCTAACTGAGACAGATAGTGGTCTAACTGAGACAGATAGTGGTCTAATAGAGAGACAGATAGTGGTCTAACTGAGACAGATAGTGGTCTAACTGAGACAGATAGTGGTCTAACTGAGACAGATAGTGGTCTAATAGAGAGACAGATAGTGGTCTAACTGAGAGACAGATAGTGGTCTAATAGAGAGACAGATAGTGGTCTAACTGAGACAGATAGTGGTCTAACTGAGACAGATAGTGGTCTAACTGAGACAGATAGTGGTCTAATAGAGAGACAGATAGTGGTCTAACTGAGACAGATAGTGGTCTAACTGAGACAGATAGTGGTCTAACTGAGACAGATAGTGGTCTAATAGAGAGACAGATAGTGGTCTAACTGAGACAGATAGTGGTCTAATAGAGAGACAGATAGTGGTCTAACTGAGACAGATAGTGGTCTAACTGAGACAGATAGTGGTCTAATAGTGAGACAGATAGTGGTCTAATAGAGAGACAGATAGTGGTCTAATAGAGACAGATAGTGGTCTAACTGAGGCAGATAGTGGTCTAACTGAGACAGATAGTGGTCTAACTGAGACAGATAGTGGTCTAATAGAGAGACAGATAGTGGTCTAACTGAGACAGATAGTGGTCTAATAGAGAGACAGATAGTGGTATAACTGAGACAGATAGTGGTCTAATAGAGAGACAGATAGTGGTCTAATAGAGAGACAGATAGTGGTCTAACTGAGACAGATAGTGGTCTAACTGAGAGAGATAGTGGTCTAACTGAGACAGATAGTGGTCTAACTGAGACAGATAGTGGTCTAACTGAGACAGATAGTGGTCTAATAGAGAGACAGATAGTGGTCTAATAGAGAGACAGATAGTGGTCTAACTGAGACAGATAGTGGTCTAATAGAGAGACAGATAGTGGTCTAACTGAGACAGATAGTGGTCTAATAGAGAGACAGATAGTGGTCTAATAGAGAGACAGATAGTGGTCTAACTGAGACAGATAGTGGTCTAATAGAGACAGATATTGGTCTAATAGAGAGACAATTAGTGGTCTAATAGAGAGACAGATAGTGGTCTAACTGAGACAAATAGTGGTCTAACTGAGACAGATAGTGGTCTAACTGAGACAGATAGTGGTCTAATAGAGATACAGATAGTGGTCTAACTGAGACAGATAGTGGTCTAACTGAGACAGATAGTGGTCTAATAGAGAGACAGATAGTGGTCTAACTGAGACAGATAGTGGTCTAACTGAGACAGATAGTGGTCTAACTGAGACAGATAGTGGTCTAATAGAGAGACAGATAGTGGTCTAATAGAGAGACAGATAGTGGTCTAACTGAGACAGATAGTGGTCTAACTGAGACAGATAGTGGTCTAATAGAGAGACAGATAGTGGTCTAATAGAGAGACAGATAGTGGTCTAATAGAGAGACAGAGAGTGGTCTAATAGAGACAGATAGTGGTCTAACTGAGACAGATAGTGGTCTAATAGAGACCGATAGTGGTCTAATAGAGAGACAGATAGTGGTCTAATAGAGACAGATAGTGGTCTAATAGAGAGACAGATAGTGGTCTAATAGAGACAGAGAGTGGTCTAACTGAGACAGATAGTGGTCTAACTGAGACAGATAGTGGTCTAATAGAGAGACAGATAGTGGTCTAACTGAGACAGATAGTGGTCTAATAGAGAGACAGATAGTGGTCTAACAGACAGATAGTGGTCTAACAGAGACAGATAGTGGTCTAACTGAGACAGATAGTGGTCTAATAGAGAGACAGATAGTGGTCTAACTGAGACAGATAGTGGTATAATAGAGAGACAGATAGTGGTCTAACTGAGACAGATAGTGGTCTAATAGAGACAGATAGTGGTCTAACTGAGACAGATAGTGGTCTAACTGAGACAGATAGTGGTCTAATAGAGAGACAGATAGTGGTCTAATAGAGAGACAGATAGTGGTCTAACTGAGACAGATAGTGGTCTAATAGAGAGACAGATAGTGGTATAATAGAGAGACAGATAGTGGTCTAACTGAGACAGATAGTGGTCTAACTGAGACAGATAGTGTCTAACTGAGACAGATAGTGGTCTAATAGAGAGACAGATAGTGGTCTAACTGAGAGACAGATAGTGGTCTAATAGAGAGACAGATAGTGGTCTAACTGAGACAGATAGTGGTCTAACTGAGACAGATAGTGGTCTAATAGAGAGACAGATAGTGGTCTAACTGAGACAGATAGTGGTCTAACTGAGACAGATAGTAGTCTAATAGAGAGACAGATAGTGGTCTAATAGAGAGACAGATAGTGGTCTAATAGAGAGACATATAGTTGTCTAACTGAGACAGATAGTGGTCTAACTGAGACAGATAGTGGTCTAACTGAGACAGATAGTGGTCTAATAGAGACAGATAGTGGTCTAATAGAGAGACAGATAGTGGTCTAACTGAGACAGATAGTGGTCTAACTGAGACAGATAGTGGTCTAATAGAGAGACAGATAGTGGTCTAATAGAGAGACAGATAGTGGTCTAACTGAGACAGATAGTGGTCTGACTGAGACAGATAGTGGTCTAACTGAGACAGATAGTGGTCTAATAGAGGGACAGATAGTGGTCTAACTGAGACAGATAGTGGTCTAACTGAGACAGATAGTGGTCTAATAGAGAGACAGATAGTGGTCTAACTGAGACAGATAGTGGTCTAATAGAGAGACAGATAGTGGTCTAACTCAGACAGATAGTGGTCTAACTGAGACAGATAGTGGTCTAACTGAGACAGATAGTGGTCTAATAGAGACAGATAGTGGTCTAATAGAGAGACAGATAGTGGTCTAACTGAGACAGATACTGGTCTAATAGAGAGACAGATAGTGGTCTAACTGAGACAGATAGTGGTCTAACTGAGACAGATAGTGGTCTAACTGAGACAGATAGTGGTCTAATAGAGAGACAGATAGTGGTCTAACTGAGACAGATAGTGGTCTAACTGAGACAGATAGTGGTCTAATAGAGAGACAGATAGTGGTCTAACTGAGACAGATAGTGGTCTAACTGAGACAGATAGTGGTCTAACTGAGACAGATAGTGGTCTAATAGAGAGACAGATAGTGGTCTAACTGAGACAGATAGTGGTCTAATAGAGAGACAGATAGTGGTCTAACTGAGACAGATAGTGGTCTAACTGAGACAGATAGTGGTCTAACTGAGACAGATAGTGGTCTAATAGAGAGACAGATAGTGGTCTAACTGAGACAGATAGTGGTCTAATAGAGAGACAGATAGTGGTCTAACTGAGACAGATAGTGGTCTAACTGAGACAGATAGTGGTCTAACTGAGACAGATAGTGGTCTAATAGAGAGACAGATAGTGGTCTAATAGAGAGACAGATAGTGGTCTAATAGAGACAGATAGTGGTCTAACTGAGGCAGATAGTGGTCTAACTGAGACAGATAGTGGTCTAACTGAGACAGATAGTGGTCTAATAGAGAGACAGATAGTGGTCTAACTGAGACAGATAGTGGTCTAATAGAGAGACAGATAGTGGTATAACTGAGACAGATAGTGGTCTAATAGAGAGACAGATAGTGGTCTAATAGAGAGACAGATAGTGGTCTAACTGAGACAGATAGTGGTCTAACTGAGAGAGATAGTGGTCTAACTGAGACAGATAGTGGTCTAACTGAGACAGATAGTGGTCTAACTGAGACAGATAGTGGTCTAATAGAGAGACAGATAGTGGTCTAATAGAGAGACAGATAGTGGTCTAACTGAGACAGATAGTGGTCTAATAGAGAGACAGATAGTGGTCTAACTGAGACAGATAGTGGTCTAATAGAGAGACAGATAGTGGTCTAATAGAGAGACAGATAGTGGTCTAACTGAGACAGATAGTGGTCTAATAGAGACAGATATTGGTCTAATAGAGAGACAATTAGTGGTCTAATAGAGAGACAGATAGTGGTCTAACTGAGACAAATAGTGGTCTAACTGAGACAGATAGTGGTCTAACTGAGACAGATAGTGGTCTAATAGAGATACAGATAGTGGTCTAACTGAGACAGATAGTGGTCTAACTGAGACAGATAGTGGTCTAACTGAGAGACAGATAGTGGTCTAACTGAGACAGATAGTGATCTAATAGAGAGACAGATAGTGGTCTAACTGAGAGACAGATAGTGGTCTAACTGAGACAGATAGTGGTCTAACTGAGACAGATAGTGGTCTAACTGAGACAGATTGTGGTCTCAACTGAGACAGATAGTGGTCTAATAGAGAGACAGATAGTGGTCTAACTGAGACAGATAGTGGTCTAACTGAGACAGATAGTGGTCTAATAGAGAGACAGATAGTAGTCTAACTGAGACATATAGTGGTCTTACTGAGACAGATAGTGGTCTAACTGAGACAGATAGTGGTCTAATAGAGAGACAGATAGTGGTCTAACTGAGACATATAGAGGTCTAACTGAGACAGATAGTGGTCTAATAGAGAGACAGATAGTGGTATAATAGAGAGACAGATAGTGGTCTAACTGAGACAGATAGTGGTCTAACTGATACAGATAGTGGTCTAATAGAGAGAGAGATAGTGGTCTAATAGAGAGACAGATAGTGGTCTAATAGAGAGACAGATAGTGGTCTAACTGAGACAGATAGTGGTCTAACTGAGACAGATAGTGGTCTAATAGAGAGACAGATAGTGGTATAATAGAGAGACAGATAGTGGTCTAACTGAGACAGATAGTGGTCTAACTGAGACAGATAGTGGTCTAATAGAGAGACAGATAGTGGTCTAATAGAGAGACAGATAGTGGTCTAACTGAGACAGATAGTGGTCTAACTGAGACAGATAGTGGTCTAACTGAGACAGATAGTGGTCTAACTGAGAAAGATAGTGATCTAATAGAGATACAGATAGTGGTCTAATAGAGAGACAGATAGTGGTCTAACTGAGACAGATAGTGGTCTAATAGAGAGACAGATAGTGGTCTAACTGAGACAGATATTGGTCTAACTGAGACAGATAGTGGTCTAACTGAGACAGATAGTGGTCTAATAGAGAGACAGATAGGGGTCTAACTGAGACAGATAGTGTTCTAACTGAGACAGATAGTGGTCTAACTGAGACAGATAGTGGTCTACTGAGACATATAGTGGTCTAATAGAGACAGATAGTGGTCTAATAGAGACAGATAGTGGTCTAATAGAGAGACAGATAGTGGTCTAACTGAGACAGATAGTGGTCTAATAGAGAGACAGATAGTGGTCTAACTGAAACAGATAGTGGTCTAACTGAGACAGATAGTGGTCTAACTGAGACAGATAGTGGTCTAATAGAGAGACAGATAGTGGTCTAACTGAGACAGATAGTGGTCTAATAGAGAGACAGATAGTGGTCTAACTGAGACAGATAATGGTCTAACTGAGACAGATAGTGTTCTAACTGAGACAGATAGTGGTCTAATAGAGAGACAGATAGTGGTCTAACTGAGACAGATAGTGGTCTAACTGAGACAGATAGTAGTCTAACTGAGACAGATAGTGGTCTAACTGAGACAGATAGTGTTCTAACTGATACAGATAGTGGTCTAACTGAGACAGATAGTGGTCTAACTGAGACAGATAATGGTCTAACTGAGACAGATAATAGTCTAATAGAGACAGATAGTGGTCTAACTGAGACAGATAGTGGTCTAACTGAGACAGATAGTGGTCTAATAGAGAGACAGATAGTGGTCTAATAGAGAGACAGATAGTGGTCTAATAGAGAGCCAGATAATGGTCTAACTGAGACAGATAGTGGTCTAACTGAGACAGATAGTGGTCTAATAGAGAGACAGATAGTGGTCTAACTGAGACAGATAGTGGTCTAACTGAGACAGATAGTGGTCTAATAGAGACATATAGTGGTGTAACTGAGACAGATAGTGGTCTAACTGAGACAGATAGTGGTCTAACTGAGACAGATAGTGGTCTAATAGAGAGACAGATAGTGGTCTAACTGAGACAGATAGTGGTCTAATAGAGAGACAGATAGTGGTCTAACTGAGACAGATAGTGGTCTAACTGAGACAGATAGTGGTCTAACTGATAGAGATAGTGGTCTAATAGAGAGACAGATAGTGGTCTAATAGAGACAGATAGTGGTCTAATAGAGAGACAGATAGTGGTCTAACTGAGACAGATAGTGGTCTAACTGAGAGACAGAGAGTGGTCTAACTGAGACAGATAGTGGTCTAATAGAGAAACAGATAGTGGTCTAACTGAGACAGATAGTGTTCTAATAGAGAGACAGATAGTGGTCTAACTGAGACAGATAGTGGTCTAACTGAGACAGATAGTGGTCTAATAGAGAGACAGATAGTGGTCTAACTGAGACAGATAGTGTTCTAACTGAGACAGATAGTGGTCTAACTGAGACAGATAGTGGTCTAATAGAGAGACAGATAGTGGTCTAACTGAGACAGATAGTGGTCTAATAGAGAGACAGATAGTGGTCTAACTGAGACAGATAGTGGTCTAACTGAGAGACAGATAGTGGTATAACTGAGACAGATAGTGGTCTAATAGAGAGACAGATAGTGGTCTAACTGAGACAGATAGTGGTCTAATAGAGAGACAGATAGTGGTCTAACTGAGACAGATAGTCGTCTAACTGAGACAGATAGTGGTCTAACTGAGAGACAGATAGTGGTATAACTGAGACAGATAGTGGTCTAATAGAGAGACAGATAGTGGTCTAACTGAGACAGATAGTGGTCTAATAGAGAGACAGATAGTGGTCTAACTGAGACAGATAGTCGTCTAACTGAGACAGATAGTGGTCTAATAGAGAGACAGATAGTGGTCTAACTGAGACAGATAGTGGTCTAACTGAGACAGATAGTGGTCTAATAGATACAGATAGTGGTCTAACTGAGACAGATAGTGGTCTAACTGAGACAGATAGTGGTCTAACTGAAACAGATAGTGGTCTAACTCAGACAGATAGTGGTCTAATAGAGAGACAGATAGTGGTCTAATAGAGAGACAGATAGTGGTCTAACTGAGAAAGATAGTGGTCTAACTGAGAGACAGATAGTGGTCTAATAGAGAGACAGATAGTGGTCTAACTGAGACAGATAGTGGTCTAACTGAGAGACAGATAGTGGTCTAATAGAGAGACATATAGTGGTCTAACTGAGACAGATAGTGGTCTAACTGAGACAGATAGTGGTCTAATAGAGAGACAGATAGTGGTCTAACTGAGACAGATAGTGGTCTAACTGAGACAGATAGTGGTCTAATAGAGAGACAGATAGTGGTCTAACTGAGACAGATAGTAGTCTAACTGAGACATATAGTGGTCTTACTGAGACAGATAGTGGTCTAACTGAGACAGATAGTGGTCTAATAGAGAGACAGATAGTGGTCTAACTGAGACATATAGAGGTCTAACTGAGACAGATAGTGGTCTAATAGAGAGACAGATAGTGGTATAATAGAGAGACAGATAGTGGTCTAACTGAGACAGATAGTGGTCTAACTGAGACAGATAGTGGTCTAATAGAGAGAGAGATAGTGGTCTAATAGAGAGACAGATAGTGGTCTAATAGAGAGACAGATAGTGGTCTAACTGAGACAGATAGTGGTCTAACTGAGACAGATAGTGGTCTAATAGAGAGACAGATAGTGGTATAATAGAGAGACAGATAGTGGTCTAACTGAGACAGATAGTGGTCTAACTGAGAAAGATAGTGGTCTAATAGAGAGACAGATAGTGGTCTAATAGAGAGACAGATAGTGGTCTAACTGAGACAGATAGTGGTCTAACTGAGACAGATAGTGGTCTAACTGAGAAAGATAGTGATCTAATAGAGAGACAGATAGTGGTCTAATAGAGAGACAGATAGTGGTCTAACTGAGACAGATAGTGGTCTAATAGAGAGACAGATAGTGGTCTAACTGAGACAGATAGTGGTCTAACTGAGACAGATAGTGGTCTAACTGAGACAGATAGTGGTCTAATAGAGAGACAGATAGGGGTCTAACTGAGACAGATAGTGTTCTAACTGAGACAGATAGTGGTCTAACTGAGACAGATAGTGGTCTAACTGAGACATATAGTGGTCTAATAGAGACAGATAGTGGTCTAATAGAGACAGATAGTGGTCTAACTGAGTCAGATAGTGGTCTAATAGAGAGACAGATAGTGGTCTAACTGAAACAGATAGTGGTCTAACTGAGACAGATAGTGGTCTAACTGAGACAGATAGTGGTCTAATAGAGAGACAGATAGTGGTCTAACTGAGACAGATAGTGGTCTAATAGAGAGACAGATAGTGGTCTAACTGAGACAGATAGTGGTCTAACTGAGACAGATAGTAGTCTAACTGAGACAGATAGTGGTCTAACTGAGACAGATAGTGTTCTAACTGATACAGATAGTGGTCTAACTGAGACAGATAGTGGTCTAACTGAGACAGATAATGGTCTAACTGAGACAGATAATAGTCTAATAGAGACAGACAGTGGTCTAACTGAGACAGATAGTGGTCTAACTGAGACAGATAGTGGTCTAATAGAGAGACAGATAGTGGTCTAATAGAGAGACAGATAGTGGTCTAATAGAGAGACAGATAATGGTCTAACTGAGACAGATAGTGGTCTAACTGAGACAGATAGTGGTCTAATAGAGAGACAGATAGTGGTCTAACTGAGACAGATAGTGGTCTAACTGAGACAGATAGTGGTCTAATAGAGACATATAGTGGTGTAACTGAGACAGATAGTGGTCTAACTGAGACAGATAGTGGTCTAACTGAGACAGATAGTGGTCTAATAGAGAGACAGATAGTGGTCTAACTGAGACAGATAGTGGTCTAATAGAGAGACAGATAGTGGTCTAACTGAGACAGATAGTGGTCTAACTGAGACAGATAGTGGTCTAACTGATACAGATAGTGGTCTAATAGAGAGACATATAGTGCTCTAATAGAGACAGATAGTGGTCTAATAGAGAGACAGATAGTGGTCTAACTGAGACAGATAGTGGTCTAACTGAGAGACAGAGAGTGGTCTAACTGAGACAGATAGTGGTCTAATAGAGAGACAGATAGTGGTCTAACTGAGACAGATAGTGTTCTAATAGAGAGACAGATAGTGGTCTAACTGAGACAGATAGTGGTCTAACTGAGACAGATAGTGGTCTAATAGAGAGACAGATAGTGGTCTAACTGAGACAGATAGTGGTCTAACTGAGACAGATAGTGGTCTAACTGAGACAGATAGTGGTCTAATAGAGAGACAGATAGTGGTCTAACTGAGACAGATAGTGGTCTAATAGAGAGACAGATAGTGGTCTAACTGAGACAGATAGTGGTCTAACTGAGAGACAGATAGTGGTATAACTGAGACAGATAGTGGTCTAATAGAGAGACAGATAGTGGTCTAACTGAGACAGATAGTGGTCTAATAGAGAGACAGATAGTGGTCTAACTGAGACAGATAGTCGTCTAACTGAGACAGATAGTGGTCTAATAGAGAGACAGATAGTGGTCTAACTGAGACAGATAGTGGTCTAACTGAGACAGATAGTGGTCTAATAGAGACAGATAGTGGTCTAACTGAGACAGATAGTGGTCTAACTGAGACAGATAGTGGTCTAACTGAAACAGATAGTGGTCTAACTCAGACAGATAGTGGTCTAATAGAGAGACAGATAGTGGTCTAATAGAGAGACAGATAGTGGTCTAACTGAGAAAGATAGTGGTCTAACTGAGAGACAGATAGTGGTCTAATAGAGAGACAGATAGTGGTCTAACTGAGACAGATAGTGGTCTAACTGAGAGACAGATAGTGGTCTAATAGAGAGACAGATAGTGGTCTAACTGAGACAGATAGTGGTCTAACTGAGACAGATAGTGGTCTAATAGAGAGACAGATAGTGGTCTAACTGAGACAGATAGTGGTCTAACTGAGACAGATAGTGGTCTAACTGAGACAGATAGTGGTCTAATAGAGAGACAGATAGTGGTCTAACTGAGACAGATAGTGGTCTAACTGAGAGACAGAGAGTGGTCTAACTGAGACAGATAGTGGTCTAATAGAGAGACAGATAGTGGTCTAACTGAGACAGATAGTGTTCTAATAGAGAGACAGATAGTGGTCTAACTGAGACAGATAGTGGTCTAACTGAGACAGATAGTGGTCTAATAGAGAGACAGATAGTGGTCTAACTGAGACAGATAGTGGTCTAACTGAGACAGATAGTGGTCTAACTGAGACAGATAGTAGTCTAACTGAGACAGATAGTGGTCTAACTGAGACAGATAGTGTTCTAACTGATACAGATAGTGGTCTAACTGAGACAGATAGTGGTCTAACTGAGACATATAGTAGTGTAACTGAGACAGATAGTGGTCTAACTGAGACAGATAGCGGTCTAACTGAGACAGATAGTGGTCTAATAGAGAGACAGATAGTGGTCTAACTGAGACAGATAGTGGTCTAATAGAGAGACAGATAGTGGTCTAACTGAGACAGATAGTGGTCTAACTGAGACAGATAGTGGTCTAACTGAGACAGATAGTGGTCTAATAGAGAGACAGATAGTGGTCTAACTGAGACAGATAGTGGTCTAATAGAGAGACAGATAGTGGTCTAACTGAGACAGATAGTGGTCTAACTGAGAGACAGAGAGTGGTCTAACTGAGACAGATAGTGGTCTAATAGAGAGACAGATAGTGGTCTAACTGAGACAGATAGTGTTCTAATAGAGAGACAGATAGTGGTCTAACTGAGACAGATAGTGGTCTAACTGAGACAGATAGTGGTCTAATAGAGAGACAGATAGTGGTCTAACTGAGACAGATAGTGGTCTAACTGAGACAGATAGTGGTCTAACTGAGACAGATAGTGGTCTAACTGAGACAGATAGTGGTCTAATAGAGAGACAGATAGTGGTCTAACTGAGACAGATAGTGGTCTAATAGAGAGACAGATAGTGGTCTAACTGAGACAGATAGTGGTCTAACTGAGAGACAGATAGTGGTATAACTGAGACAGATAGTGGTCTAATAGAGAGACAGATAGTGGTCTAACTGAGACAGATAGTGGTCTAATAGAGAGACAGATAGTGGTCTAACTGAGACAGATAGTCGTCTAACTGAGACAGATAGTGGTCTAATAGAGAGACAGATAGTGGTCTAACTGAGACAGATAGTGGTCTAACTGAGACAGATAGTGGTCTAATAGAGACAGATAGTGGTATAACTGAGACAGATAGTGGTCTAACTGAGACAGATAGTGGTCTAACTGAAACAGATAGTGGTCTAACTCAGACAGATAGTGGTCTAATAGAGAGACAGATAGTGGTCTAATAGAGAGACAGATAGTGGTCTAACTGAGAAAGATAGTGGTCTAACTGAGAGACAGATAGTGGTCTAATAGAGAGACAGATAGTGGTCTAACTGAGACAGATAGTGGTCTAACTGAGAGACAGATAGTGGTCTAATAGAGAGACAGATAGTGGTCTAACTGAGACAGATAGTGGTCTAACTGAGACAGATAGTGGTCTAATAGAGAGACAGATAGTGGTCTAACTGAGACAGATAGTGGTCTAACTGAGACAGATAGTGGTCTAACTGAGACAGATAGTGGTCTAATAGAGAGACAGATAGTGGTCTAACTGAGACAGATAGTGGTCTAACTGAGAGACAGAGAGTGGTCTAACTGAGACAGATAGTGGTCTAATAGAGAGACAGATAGTGGTCTAACTGAGACAGATAGTGTTCTAATAGAGAGACAGATAGTGGTCTAACTGAGACAGATAGTGGTCTAACTGAGACAGATAGTGGTCTAATAGAGAGACAGATAGTGGTCTAACTGAGACAGATAGTGGTCTAACTGAGACAGATAGTGGTCTAACTGAGACAGATAGTAGTCTAACTGAGACAGATAGTGGTCTAACTGAGACAGATAGTGTTCTAACTGATACAGATAGTGGTCTAACTGAGACAGATAGTGGTCTAACTGAGACAGATAATGGTCTAACTGAGACAGATAATAGTCTAATAGAGACAGATAGTGGTCTAACTGAGACAGATAGTGGTCTAACTGAGACAGATAGTGGTCTAATAGAGAGACAGATAGTGGTCTAATAGAGAGACAGATAGTGGTCTAATAGAGAGACAGATAATGGTCTAACTGAGACAGATAGTGGTCTAACTGAGACAGATAGTGGTCTAACTGAGACAGATAGTGGTCTAATAGAGACATATAGTGGTGTAACTGAGACAGATAGTGGTCTAACTGAGACAGATAGTGGTCTAACTGAGACAGATAGTGGTCTAATAGAGAGACAGATAGTGGTCTAACTGAGACAGATAGTGGTCTAATAGAGAGACAGATAGTGGTCTAACTGAGACAGATAGTGGTCTAACTGAGACAGATAGTGGTCTAATAGAGAGACAGATAGTGGTCTAACTGAGACAGATAGTGGTCTAATAGAGAGACAGATAGTGGTCTAACTGAGACAGATAGTGGTCTAACTGAGAGACAGAGAGTGGTCTAACTGAGACAGATAGTGGTCTAATAGAGAGACAGATAGTGGTCTAACTGAGACAGATAGTGTTCTAATAGAGAGACAGATAGTGGTCTAACTGAGACAGATAGTGGTCTAACTGAGACAGATAGTGGTCTAATAGAGAGACAGATAGTGGTCTAACTGAGACAGATAGTGGTCTAACTGAGACAGATAGTGGTCTAACTGAGACAGATACTGGTCTAATAGAGAGACAGATAGTGGTCTAACTGAGACAGATAGTGGTCTAATAGAGAGACAGATAGTGGTCTAACTGAGACAGATAGTGGTCTAACTGAGAGACAGATAGTGGTATAACTGAGACAGATAGTGGTCTAATAGAGAGACAGATAGTGGTCTAACTGAGACAGATAGTGGTCTAATAGAGAGACAGATAGTGGTCTAACTGAGACAGATAGTCGTCTAACTGAGACAGATAGTGGTCTAACTGAGACAGATAGTGGTCTAATAGAGACAGATAGTGGTCTAACTGAGACAGATAGTGGTCTAACTGAGACAGATAGTGGTCTAACTGAAACAGATAGTGGTCTAACTCAGACAGATAGTGGTCTAATAGAGAGACAGATAGTGGTCTAATAGAGAGACAGATAGTGGTCTAACTGAGAAAGATAGTGGTCTAACTGAGAGACAGATAGTGGTCTAATAGAGAGACAGATAGTGGTCTAACTGAGACAGATAGTGGTCTAACTGAGACAGATAGTGGTCTAATAGAGAGACAGATAGTGGTCTAACTGAGACAGATAGTGGTCTAACTGAGACAGATAGTGGTCTAACTGAGACAGATAGTGGTCTAATAGAGAGAAAGATAGTGGTCTAACTTAGACAGATAGTGGTCTAACTGAGAGACAGAGAGTGGTCTAACTGAGACAGATAGTGGTCTAATAGAGAGACAGATAGTGGTCTAACTGAGACAGATAGTGTTCTAATAGAGAGACAGATAGTGGTCTAACTGAGACAGATAGTGGTCTAACTGAGACAGATAGTGGTCTAATAGAGAGACAGATAGTGGTCTAACTGAGACAGATATAGGTCTAACTGAGACAGATAGTGGTCTAACTGAGACAGATAGTGGTCTAATAGAGAGACAGATAGTGGTCTAACTGAGACAGATAGTGGTCTAATAGAGAGACAGATAGTGGTCTAACTGAGACAGATAGTGGTCTAACTGAGAGACAGAGAGTGGTCTAACTGAGACAGATAGTGGTCTAATAGAGAGACAGATAGTGGTCTAACTGAGACAGATAGTGTTCTAATAGAGAGACAGATAGTGGTCTAACTGAGACAGATAGTGGTCTAACTGAGACAGATAGTGGTCTAATAGAGAGACAGATAGTGGTCTAACTGAGACAGATAGTGGTCTAACTGAGACAGATAGTGGTCTAACTGAGACAGATAGTGGTCTAATAGAGAGACAGATAGTGGTCTAATAGAGAGACAGATAGTGGTCTAACTGAGACAGATAGTGGTCTAACTGAGAGACAGATAGTGGTATAACTGAGACAGATAGTGGTCTAATAGAGAGACAGATAGTGGTCTAACTGAGACAGATAGTGGTCTAATAGAGAGACAGATAGTGGTCTAACTGAGACAGATAGTGGTCTAACTGAGACAGATAGTGATCTAATAGAGAGACAGATAGTGGTCTAACTGAGACAGATAGTGGTCTAACTGAGACAGATAGTGTTCTAATAGAGACAGATAGTGGTCTAACTGAGACAGATAGTGGTCTAACTGAGACAGATAGTGGTCTAAGTGAGACAGATAGTGGTCTAACTCAGACAGATAGTGGTCTAATAGAGAGACAGATAGTGGTCTAATAGATAGACAGATAGTGGTCTAACTGAGACAGATAGTGGTCTAACTGAGAGACAGATAGGGGTCTAATAGAGAGACAGATAGTGGTCTAACTGAGACAGATAGTGGTCTAACTGAGAGACAGATAGTGGTCTAATAGAGAGACAGATAGTGGTCTAACTGAGACAGATAGTGGCCTAACTGAGACAGATAGTGGTCTAATAGAGAGACAGATAGTGGTCTAACTGAGAAAGATAGTGGTCTAACTGAGACAGATAGTGGTCTAACTGAGACAGATAGTGGTCTAACTGAGACAGATAGTGGTCTAATAGAGAGACAGATAGTGGTCTAAATGAGACAGATAGTGGTCTAACTGAGACAGATAGTGGTCTAACTGAGACAGATAGTGGTCTAACTGAGACAGATAGTGGTCTAACAGAGAGACAGATAGTGGTCTAACTGAGACAGATAGTGGTCTAACTGAGACAGATAGTGGTCTAATAGAGAGACAGATAGTGGTCTAATAGAGAGACAGATAGTGGTCTAACTGAGACAGATAGTGGTCTAACTGAGACAGATAGTGGTCTAATAGAGACAGATAGTGGTCTAACTGAGACAGATAGTGGTCTAACTGAGACAGATAGTGGTCTAACTGAGACAGATAGTGGTCTAATAGAGAGACAGATAGTGGTCTAATTGAGACAGATAGTTGTCTAACTGAGACAGATAGTGGTCTAACTGAGACAGATAGTGGTCTAACTGAGACAGATAGTGGTCTAATAGAGACAGATAGTGGTCTAACTGAGACAGATAGTGGTCTAACTGAGACAGATAGTGGTCTAACTGAGACAGATAGTGGTCTAACTCAGACAGATAGTGGTCTAATAGAGAGACAGATAGTGGTCTAACTGAGACAGATAGTGGTCTAATTAAGAGACAGATAGTGGTCTAATAGAGAGACAGATAGTTGTCTAACTGAGACAGATAGTGGTCTAACTGAGAGACAGATAGTGGTCTAATAGAGAGACAGATAGTGGTCTAACTGAGACAGATAGTGGTCTAACTGAGAGACAGATAGTGGTCTAATAGAGAGACAGATAGTGGTCTAACTGAGACAGATAGTGGTCTAACTGAGACAGATAGTGGTCTAAAACAGAGACAGATAGTGGTCTAACTGAGACAGATAGTGGTCTAACTGAGACAGATAGTGGTCTAATAGAGAGACAGATAGTGGTCTAAATGAGACAGATAGTGGTCTAACTGAGACAGATAGTGGTCTAACTGAGACAGATAGTGGTCTAACTGAGACAGATAGTGGTCTAATAGAGAGACAGATAGTGGTCTAACTGAGACAGATAGTGGTCTAACTGAGACAGATAGTGGTCTAATAGAGAGACAGATAGTGGTCTAATAGAGAGACAGATAGTCGTCTAACTGAGACAGATAGTGCTCAAACTGAGACAGATAGTGGTCTAATAGAGAGACAGATAGTGGTCTAACTGAGACAGATAGTGGTCTAACTGAGACAGATAGTGGTCTAATAAAGAGACAGATAGTGGTCTAACTGAGACAGATAGTGGTCTAACTGAGACAGATAGTGGTCTAACTCAGACAGATAGTGGTCTAATAGAGAGACAGATAGTGGTCTAATAGAGAGACAGATAGTGGTCTAACTGAGAAAGATAGTGGTCTAACTGAGAGACAGATAGTGGTCTAACTGAGACAGATAGTGGTCTAATAGAGACAGATAGTGGTCTAACTGAGACAGATAGTGGTCTAACTGAGACAGATAGTGGTCTAACTGAAACAGATAGTGGTCTAACTCAGACAGATAGTGGTCTAATAGAGAGACAGATAGTGGTCTAATAGAGAGACAGATAGTGGTCTAACTGAGAAAGATAGTGGTCTAACTGAGAGACAGATAGTGGTCTAATAGAGAGACAGATAGTGGTCTAACTGAGACAGATAGTGGTCTAACTGAGAGACAGATAGTGGTCTAATAGAGAGACAGATAGTGGTCTAACTGAGACAGATAGTGGTCTAACTGAGACAGATAGTGGTCTAATAGAGAGACAGATAGTGGTCTAACTGAGACAGATAGTGGTCTAACTGAGACAGATAGTGGTCTAACTGAGACAGATAGTGGTCTAATAGAGAGACAGATAGTGGTCTAACTGAGACAGATAGTGGTCTAACTGAGAGACAGAGAGTGGTCTAACTGAGACAGATAGTGGTCTAATAGAGAGACAGATAGTGGTCTAACTGAGACAGATAGTGTTCTAATAGAGAGACAGATAGTGGTCTAACTGAGACAGATAGTGGTCTAACTGAAACAGATAGTGGTCTAATAGAGAGACAGATAGTGGTCTAACTGAGACAGATAGTGGTCTAACTGAGACAGATAGTGGTCTAACTGAGACAGATAGTAGTCTAACTGAGACAGATAGTGGTCTAACTGAGACAGATAGTGTTCTAACTGATACAGATAGTGGTCTAACTGAGACAGATAGTGGTCTAACTGAGACATATAGTAGTGTAACTGAGACAGATAGTGGTCTAACTGAGACAGATAGTGGTCTAACTGAGACAGATAGTGGTCTAATAGAGAGACAGATAGTGGTCTAACTGAGACAGATAGTGGTCTAATAGAGAGACAGATAGTGGTCTAACTGAGACAGATAGTGGTCTAACTGAGACAGATAGTGGTCTAACTGAGACAGATAGTGGTCTAATAGAGAGACAGATAGTGGTCTAACTGAGACAGATAGTGGTCTAATAGAGAGACAGATAGTGGTCTAACTGAGACAGATAGTGGTCTAACTGAGAGACAGAGAGTGGTCTAACTGAGACAGATAGTGGTCTAATAGAGAGACAGATAGTGGTCTAACTGAGACAGATAGTGTTCTAATAGAGAGACAGATAGTGGTCTAACTGAGACAGATAGTGGTCTAACTGAGACAGATAGTGGTCTAATAGAGAGACAGATAGTGGTCTAACTGAGACAGATAGTGGTCTAACTGAGACAGATAGTGGTCTAACTGAGACAGATAGTGGTCTAACTGAGACAGATAGTGGTCTAACTGAGACAGATAGTGGTCTAATAGAGAGACAGATAGTGGTCTAACTGAGACAGATAGTGGTCTAATAGAGAGACAGATAGTGGTCTAACTGAGACAGATAGTGGTCTAACTGAGAGACAGATAGTGGTATAACTGAGACAGATAGTGGTCTAATAGAGAGACAGATAGTGGTCTAACTGAGACAGATAGTGGTCTAATAGAGAGACAGATAGTGGTCTAACTGAGACAGATAGTCGTCTAACTGAGACAGATAGTGGTCTAATAGAGAGACAGATAGTGGTCTAACTGAGACAGATAGTGGTCTAACTGAGACAGATAGTGGTCTAATAGAGACAGATAGTGGTCTAACTGAGACAGATAGTGGTCTAACTGAGACAGATAGTGGTCTAACTGAAACAGATAGTGGTCTAACTCAGACAGATAGTGGTCTAATAGAGAGACAGATAGTGGTCTAATAGAGAGACAGATAGTGGTCTAACTGAGAAAGATAGTGGTCTAACTGAGAGACAGATAGTGGTCTAATAGAGAGACAGATAGTGGTCTAACTGAGACAGATAGTGGTCTAACTGAGAGACAGATAGTGGTCTAATAGAGAGACAGATAGTGGTCTAACTGAGACAGATAGTAGTCTAACTGAGACAGATAGTGGTCTAATAGAGAGACAGATTGTGGTCTAACTGAGACAGATAGTGGTCTAACTGAGACAGATAGTGGTCTAACTGAGACAGATAGTGGTCTAATAGATAGACAGATAGTGGTCTAACTGAGACAGATAGTGGTCTAACTGAGAGACAGAGAGTGGTCTAACTGAGACAGATAGTGGTCTAATAGAGAGACAGATAGTGGTCTAACTGAGACAGATAGTGTTCTAATAGAGAGACAGATAGTGGTCTAACTGAGACAGATAGTGGTCTAACTGAGACAGATAGTGGTCTAATAGAGAGACAGATAGTGGTCTAACTGAGACAGATAGTGGTCTAACTGAGACAGATAGTGGTCTAACTGAGACAGATAGTAGTCTAACTGAGACAGATAGTGGTCTAACTGAGACAGATAGTGTTCTAACTGATACAGATAGTGGTCTAACTGAGACAGATAGTGGTCTAACTGAGACAGATAATGGTCTAACTGAGACAGATAATAGTCTAATAGAGACAGATAGTGGTCTAACTGAGACAGATAGTGGTCTAACTGAGACAGATAGTGGTCTAATAGAGAGACAGATAGTGGTCTAATAGAGAGACAGATAGTGGTCTAATAGAGAGACAGATAATGGTCTAACTGAGACAGATAGTGGTCTAACTGAGACAGATAGTGGTCTAATAGAGAGACAGATAGTGGTCTAACTGAGACAGATAGTGGTCTAACTGAGACAGATAGTGGTCTAACTGAGACAGATAGTGGTCTAATAGAGACAGATAGTGGTCTAATAGAGAGACAGATAGTGGTCTAACTGAGACAGATAGTGGTCTAATAGAGAGACAGATAGTGGTCTAACTGAGACAGATAGTCGTCTAACTGAGACAGATAGTGGTCTAACTGAGACAGATAGTGGTCTAATAGAGACAGATAGTGGTCTAACTGAGACAGATAGTGGTCTAACTGAGACAGATAGTGGTCTAACTGAAACAGATAGTGGTCTAACTCAGACAGATAGTGGTCTAATAGAGAGACAGATAGTGGTCTAATAGAGAGACAGATAGTGGTCTAACTGAGAAAGATAGTGGTCTAACTGAGAGACAGATAGTGGTCTAATAGAGAGACAGATAGTGGTCTAACTGAGACAGATAGTGGTCTAACTGAGACAGATAGTGGTCTAATAGAGAGACAGATAGTGGTCTAACTGAGACAGATAGTGGTCTAACTGAGACAGATAGTGGTCTAACTGAGACAGATAGTGGTCTAATAGAGAGAAAGATAGTGGTCTAACTTAGACAGATAGTGGTCTAACTGAGAGACAGAGAGTGGTCTAACTGAGACAGATAGTGGTCTAATAGAGAGACAGATAGTGGTCTAACTGAGACAGATAGTGTTCTAATAGAGAGACAGATAGTGGTCTAACTGAGACAGATAGTGGTCTAACTGAGACAGATAGTGGTCTAATAGAGAGACAGATAGTGGTCTAACTGAGACAGATATAGGTCTAACTGAGACAGATAGTGGTCTAACTGAGACAGATAGTGGTCTAATAGAGAGACAGATAGTGGTCTAACTGAGACAGATAGTGGTCTAATAGAGAGACAGATAGTGGTCTAACTGAGACAGATAGTGGTCTAACTGAGAGACAGAGAGTGGTCTAACTGAGACAGATAGTGGTCTAATAGAGAGACAGATAGTGGTCTAACTGAGACAGATAGTGTTCTAATAGAGAGACAGATAGTGGTCTAACTGAGACAGATAGTGGTCTAACTGAGACAGATAGTGGTCTAATAGAGAGACAGATAGTGGTCTAACTGAGACAGATAGTGGTCTAACTGAGACAGATAGTGGTCTAACTGAGACAGATAGTGGTCTAATAGAGAGACAGATAGTGGTCTAATAGAGAGACAGATAGTGGTCTAACTGAGACAGATAGTGGTCTAACTGAGAGACAGATAGTGGTATAACTGAGACAGATAGTGGTCTAATAGAGAGACAGATAGTGGTCTAACTGAGACAGATAGTGGTCTAATAGAGAGACAGATAGTGGTCTAACTGAGACAGATAGTGGTCTAACTGAGACAGATAGTGATCTAATAGAGAGACAGATAGTGGTCTAACTGAGACAGATAGTGGTCTAACTGAGACAGATAGTGTTCTAATAGAGACAGATAGTGGTCTAACTGAGACAGATAGTGGTCTAACTGAGACAGATAGTGGTCTAAGTGAGACAGATAGTGGTCTAACTCAGACAGATAGTGGTCTAATAGAGAGACAGATAGTGGTCTAATAGATAGACAGATAGTGGTCTAACTGAGACAGATAGTGGTCTAACTGAGAGACAGATAGGGGTCTAATAGAGAGACAGATAGTGGTCTAACTGAGACAGATAGTGGTCTAACTGAGAGACAGATAGTGGTCTAATAGAGAGACAGATAGTGGTCTAACTGAGACAGATAGTGGCCTAACTGAGACAGATAGTGGTCTAATAGAGAGACAGATAGTGGTCTAACTGAGAAAGATAGTGGTCTAACTGAGACAGATAGTGGTCTAACTGAGACAGATAGTGGTCTAACTGAGACAGATAGTGGTCTAATAGAGAGACAGATAGTGGTCTAAATGAGACAGATAGTGGTCTAACTGAGACAGATAGTGGTCTAACTGAGACAGATAGTGGTCTAACTGAGACAGATAGTGGTCTAACAGAGAGACAGATAGTGGTCTAACTGAGACAGATAGTGGTCTAACTGAGACAGATAGTGGTCTAATAGAGAGACAGATAGTGGTCTAATAGAGAGACAGATAGTGGTCTAACTGAGACAGATAGTGGTCTAACTGAGACAGATAGTGGTCTAATAGAGACAGATAGTGGTCTAACTGAGACAGATAGTGGTCTAACTGAGACAGATAGTGGTCTAACTGAGACAGATAGTGGTCTAATAGAGAGACAGATAGTGGTCTAATTGAGACAGATAGTTGTCTAACTGAGACAGATAGTGGTCTAACTGAGACAGATAGTGGTCTAACTGAGACAGATAGTGGTCTAATAGAGACAGATAGTGGTCTAACTGAGACAGATAGTGGTCTAACTGAGACAGATAGTGGTCTAACTGAGACAGATAGTGGTCTAACTCAGACAGATAGTGGTCTAATAGAGAGACAGATAGTGGTCTAACTGAGACAGATAGTGGTCTAATTAAGAGACAGATAGTGGTCTAATAGAGAGACAGATAGTTGTCTAACTGAGACAGATAGTGGTCTAACTGAGAGACAGATAGTGGTCTAATAGAGAGACAGATAGTGGTCTAACTGAGACAGATAGTGGTCTAACTGAGAGACAGATAGTGGTCTAATAGAGAGACAGATAGTGGTCTAACTGAGACAGATAGTGGTCTAACTGAGACAGATAGTGGTCTAATAGAGAGACAGATAGTGGTCTAAATGAGACAGATAGTGGTCTAACTGAGACAGATAGTGGTCTAACTGAGACAGATAGTGGTCTAACTGAGACAGATAGTGGTCTAATAGAGAGACAGATAGTGGTCTAACTGAGACAGATAGTGGTCTAACTGAGACAGATAGTGGTCTAATAGAGAGACAGATAGTGGTCTAATAGAGAGACAGATAGTCGTCTAACTGAGACAGATAGTGCTCAAACTGAGACAGATAGTGGTCTAATAGAGAGACAGATAGTGGTCTAACTGAGACAGATAGTGGTCTAACTGAGACAGATAGTGGTCTAATAAAGAGACAGATAGTGGTCTAACTGAGACAGATAGTGGTCTAACTGAGACAGATAGTGGTCTAACTCAGACAGATAGTGGTCTAATAGAGAGACAGATAGTGGTCTAATAGAGAGACAGATAGTGGTCTAACTGAGAAAGATAGTGGTCTAACTGAGAGACAGATAGTGGTCTAACTGAGACAGATAGTGGTCTAATAGAGACAGATAGTGGTCTAACTGAGACAGATAGTGGTCTAACTGAGACAGATAGTGGTCTAACTGAAACAGATAGTGGTCTAACTCAGACAGATAGTGGTCTAATAGAGAGACAGATAGTGGTCTAATAGAGAGACAGATAGTGGTCTAACTGAGAAAGATAGTGGTCTAACTGAGAGACAGATAGTGGTCTAATAGAGAGACAGATAGTGGTCTAACTGAGACAGATAGTGGTCTAACTGAGAGACAGATAGTGGTCTAATAGAGAGACAGATAGTGGTCTAACTGAGACAGATAGTGGTCTAACTGAGACAGATAGTGGTCTAATAGAGAGACAGATAGTGGTCTAACTGAGACAGATAGTGGTCTAACTGAGACAGATAGTGGTCTAACTGAGACAGATAGTGGTCTAATAGAGAGACAGATAGTGGTCTAACTGAGACAGATAGTGGTCTAACTGAGAGACAGAGAGTGGTCTAACTGAGACAGATAGTGGTCTAATAGAGAGACAGATAGTGGTCTAACTGAGACAGATAGTGTTCTAATAGAGAGACAGATAGTGGTCTAACTGAGACAGATAGTGGTCTAACTGAGACAGATAGTGGTCTAATAGAGAGACAGATAGTGGTCTAACTGAGACAGATAGTGGTCTAACTGAGACAGATAGTGGTCTAACTGAGACAGATAGTAGTCTAACTGAGACAGATAGTGGTCTAACTGAGACAGATAGTGTTCTAACTGATACAGATAGTGGTCTAACTGAGACAGATAGTGGTCTAACTGAGACATATAGTAGTGTAACTGAGACAGATAGTGGTCTAACTGAGACAGATAGTGGTCTAACTGAGACAGATAGTGGTCTAATAGAGAGACAGATAGTGGTCTAACTGAGACAGATAGTGGTCTAATAGAGAGACAGATAGTGGTCTAACTGAGACAGATAGTGGTCTAACTGAGACAGATAGTGGTCTAACTGAGACAGATAGTGGTCTAATAGAGAGACAGATAGTGGTCTAACTGAGACAGATAGTGGTCTAATAGAGAGACAGATAGTGGTCTAACTGAGACAGATAGTGGTCTAACTGAGAGACAGAGAGTGGTCTAACTGAGACAGATAGTGGTCTAATAGAGAGACAGATAGTGGTCTAACTGAGACAGATAGTGTTCTAATAGAGAGACAGATAGTGGTCTAACTGAGACAGATAGTGGTCTAACTGAGACAGATAGTGGTCTAATAGAGAGACAGATAGTGGTCTAACTGAGACAGATAGTGGTCTAACTGAGACAGATAGTGGTCTAACTGAGACAGATAGTGGTCTAACTGAGACAGATAGTGGTCTAACTGAGACAGATAGTGGTCTAATAGAGAGACAGATAGTGGTCTAACTGAGACAGATAGTGGTCTAATAGAGAGACAGATAGTGGTCTAACTGAGACAGATAGTGGTCTAACTGAGAGACAGATAGTGGTATAACTGAGACAGATAGTGGTCTAATAGAGAGACAGATAGTGGTCTAACTGAGACAGATAGTGGTCTAATAGAGAGACAGATAGTGGTCTAACTGAGACAGATAGTCGTCTAACTGAGACAGATAGTGGTCTAATAGAGAGACAGATAGTGGTCTAACTGAGACAGATAGTGGTCTAACTGAGACAGATAGTGGTCTAATAGAGACAGATAGTGGTCTAACTGAGACAGATAGTGGTCTAACTGAGACAGATAGTGGTCTAACTGAAACAGATAGTGGTCTAACTCAGACAGATAGTGGTCTAATAGAGAGACAGATAGTGGTCTAATAGAGAGACAGATAGTGGTCTAACTGAGAAAGATAGTGGTCTAACTGAGAGACAGATAGTGGTCTAATAGAGAGACAGATAGTGGTCTAACTGAGACAGATAGTGGTCTAACTGAGAGACAGATAGTGGTCTAATAGAGAGACAGATAGTGGTCTAACTGAGACAGATAGTAGTCTAACTGAGACAGATAGTGGTCTAATAGAGAGACAGATTGTGGTCTAACTGAGACAGATAGTGGTCTAACTGAGACAGATAGTGGTCTAACTGAGACAGATAGTGGTCTAATAGATAGACAGATAGTGGTCTAACTGAGACAGATAGTGGTCTAACTGAGAGACAGAGAGTGGTCTAACTGAGACAGATAGTGGTCTAATAGAGAGACAGATAGTGGTCTAACTGAGACAGATAGTGTTCTAATAGAGAGACAGATAGTGGTCTAACTGAGACAGATAGTGGTCTAACTGAGACAGATAGTGGTCTAATAGAGAGACAGATAGTGGTCTAACTGAGACAGATAGTGGTCTAACTGAGACAGATAGTGGTCTAACTGAGACAGATAGTAGTCTAACTGAGACAGATAGTGGTCTAACTGAGACAGATAGTGTTCTAACTGATACAGATAGTGGTCTAACTGAGACAGATAGTGGTCTAACTGAGACAGATAATGGTCTAACTGAGACAGATAATAGTCTAATAGAGACAGATAGTGGTCTAACTGAGACAGATAGTGGTCTAACTGAGACAGATAGTGGTCTAATAGAGAGACAGATAGTGGTCTAATAGAGAGACAGATAGTGGTCTAATAGAGAGACAGATAATGGTCTAACTGAGACAGATAGTGGTCTAACTGAGACAGATAGTGGTCTAATAGAGAGACAGATAGTGGTCTAACTGAGACAGATAGTGGTCTAACTGAGACAGATAGTGGTCTAATAGAGACATATAGTGGTGTAACTGAGACAGATAGTGGTCTAACTGAGACAGATAGTGGTCTAACTGAGACAGATAGTGGTCTAATAGAGAGACAGATAGTGGTCTAACTGAGACAGATAGTGGTCTAATAGAGAGACAGATAGTGGTCTAACTGAGACAGATAGTGGTCTAACTGAGACAGATAGTGGTCTAATAGAGAGACAGATAGTGGTCTAACTGAGACAGATAGTGGTCTAATAGAGAGACAGATAGTGGTCTAACTGAGACAGATAGTGGTCTAACTGAGAGACAGAGAGTGGTCTAACTGAGACAGATAGTGGTCTAATAGAGAGACAGATAGTGGTCTAACTGAGACAGATAGTGTTCTAATAGAGAGACAGATAGTGGTCTAACTGAGACAGATAGTGGTCTAACTGAGACAGATAGTGGTCTAATAGAGAGACAGATAGTGGTCTAACTGAGACAGATAGTGGTCTAACTGAGACAGATAGTGGTCTAACTGAGACAGATAGTGGTCTAATAGAGAGACAGATAGTGGTCTAACTGAGACAGATAGTGGTCTAATAGAGAGACAGATAGTGGTCTAACTGAGACAGATAGTGGTCTAACTGAGAGACAGATAGTGGTATAACTGAGACAGATAGTGGTCTAACAGAGAGACAGATAGTGGTCTAACTGAGACAGATAGTGGTCTAATAGAGAGACAGATAGTGGTCTAACTGAGACAGATAGTCGTCTAACTGAGACAGATAGTGGTCTAACTGAGACAGATAGTGGTCTAATAGAGACAGATAGTGGTCTAACTGAGACAGATAGTGGTCTAACTGAGACAGATAGTGGTCTAACTGAAACAGATAGTGGTCTAACTCAGACAGATAGTGGTCTAATAGAGAGACAGATAGTGGTCTAATAGAGAGACAGATAGTGGTCTAACTGAGAAAGATAGTGGTCTAACTGAGAGACAGATAGTGGTCTAATAGAGAGACAGATAGTGGTCTAACTGAGACAGATAGTGGTCTAACTGAGACAGATAGTGGTCTAATAGAGAGACAGATAGTGGTCTAACTGAGACAGATAGTGGTCTAACTGAGACAGATAGTGGTCTAACTGAGACAGATAGTGGTCTAATAGAGAGAAAGATAGTGGTCTAACTTAGACAGATAGTGGTCTAACTGAGAGACAGAGAGTGGTCTAACTGAGACAGATAGTGGTCTAATAGAGAGACAGATAGTGGTCTAACTGAGACAGATAGTGTTCTAATAGAGAGACAGATAGTGGTCTAACTGAGACAGATAGTGGTCTAACTGAGACAGATAGTGGTCTAATAGAGAGACAGATAGTGGTCTAACTGAGACAGATATAGGTCTAACTGAGACAGATAGTGGTCTAACTGAGACAGATAGTGGTCTAATAGAGAGACAGATAGTGGTCTAACTGAGACAGATAGTGGTCTAATAGAGAGACAGATAGTGGTCTAACTGAGACAGATAGTGGTCTAACTGAGAGACAGAGAGTGGTCTAACTGAGACAGATAGTGGTCTAATAGAGAGACAGATAGTGGTCTAACTGAGACAGATAGTGTTCTAATAGAGAGACAGATAGTGGTCTAACTGAGACAGATAGTGGTCTAACTGAGACAGATAGTGGTCTAATAGAGAGACAGATAGTGGTCTAACTGAGACAGATAGTGGTCTAACTGAGACCGATAGTGGTCTAACTGAGACAGATAGTGGTCTAATAGAGAGACAGATAGTGGTCTAATAGAGAGACAGATAGTGGTCTAACTGAGACAGATAGTGGTCTAACTGAGAGACAGATAGTGGTATAACTGAGACAGATAGTGGTCTAATAGAGAGACAGATAGTGGTCTAACTGAGACAGATAGTGGTCTAATAGAGAGACAGATAGTGGTCTAACTGAGACAGATAGTGGTCTAACTGAGACAGATAGTGATCTAATAGAGAGACAGATAGTGGTCTAACTGAGACAGATAGTGGTCTAACTGAGACAGATAGTGTTCTAATAGAGACAGATAGTGGTCTAACTGAGACAGATAGTGGTCTAACTGAGACAGATAGTGGTCTAACTGAGACAGATAGTGGTCTAACTCAGACAGATAGTGGTCTAATAGAGAGACAGATAGTGGTCTAATAGATAGACAGATAGTGGTCTAACTGAGACAGATAGTGGTCTAACTGAGAGACAGATAGGGGTCTAATAGAGAGACAGATAGTGGTCTAACTGAGACAGATAGTGGTCTAACTGAGAGACAGATAGTGGTCTAATAGAGAGACAGATAGTGGTCTAACTGAGACAGATAGTGGCCTAACTGAGACAGATAGTGGTCTAATAGAGAGACAGATAGTGGTCTAACTGAGAAAGATAGTGGTCTAACTGAGACAGATAGTGGTCTAACTGAGACAGATAGTGGTCTAACTGAGACAGATAGTGGTCTAATAGAGAGACAGATAGTGGTCTAAATGAGACAGATAGTGGTCTAACTGAGACAGATAGTGGTCTAACTGAGACAGATAGTGGTCTAACTGAGACAGATAGTGGTCTAACAGAGAGACAGATAGTGGTCTAACTGAGACAGATAGTGGTCTAACTGAGACAGATAGTGGTCTAATAGAGAGACAGATAGTGGTCTAATAGAGAGACAGATAGTGGTCTAACTGAGACAGATAGTGGTCTAACTGAGACAGATAGTGGTCTAATAGAGACAGATAGTGGTCTAACTGAGACAGATAGTGGTCTAACTGAGACAGATAGTGGTCTAACTGAGACAGATAGTGGTCTAATAGAGAGACAGATAGTGGTCTAATTGAGACAGATAGTTGTCTAACTGAGACAGATAGTGGTCTAACTGAGACAGATAGTGGTCTAACTGAGACAGATAGTGGTCTAATAGAGACAGATAGTGGTCTAACTGAGACAGATAGTGGTCTAACTGAGACAGATAGTGGTCTAACTCAGACAGATAGTGGTCTAATAGAGAGACAGATAGTGGTCTAACTGAGACAGATAGTGGTCTAATTAAGAGACAGATAGTGGTCTAATAGAGAGACAGATAGTTGTCTAACTGAGACAGATAGTGGTCTAACTGAGAGACAGATAGTGGTCTAATAGAGAGACAGATAGTGGTCTAACTGAGACAGATAGTGGTCTAACTGAGAGACAGATAGTGGTCTAATAGAGAGACAGATAGTGGTCTAACTGAGACAGATAGTGGTCTAACTGAGACAGATAGTGGTCTAAAACAGAGACAGATAGTGGTCTAACTGAGACAGATAGTGGTCTAACTGAGACAGATAGTGGTCTAACTGAGACAGATAGTGGTCTCACTGAGACAGATAGTGGTCTAATAGAGAGACAGATAGTGGTGTAAATGAGACAGATAGTGGTCTAACTGAGACAGATAGTGGTCTAACTGAGACAGATAGTGGTCTAACTGAGACAGATAGTGGTCTAATAGAGAGACAGATAGTGGTCTAACTGAGACAGATAGTGGTCTAACTGAGACAGATAGTGGTCTAATAGAGAGACAGATAGTGGTCTAATAGAGAGACAGATAGTCGTCTAACTGAGACAGATAGTGGTCAAACTGAGACAGATAGTGGTCTAATAGAGAGACAGATAGTGGTCTAACTGAGACAGATAGTGGTCTAACTGAGACAGATAGTGGTCTAATAAAGAGACAGATAGTGGTCTAACTGAGACAGATAGTGGTCTATCTGAGACAGATAGTGGTCTAACTGAGACAGATAGTGGTCTAACTGAGACAGATAGTGGTCTAATAGAGACAGATAGTGGTCTAACTGAGACAGATAGTGGTCTAACTGAGACAGATAGTGGTCTAACTGAGACAGATAGTGGTCTAATAGAGAGACAGATAGTGGTCTAACTGAGACAGATAGTGGTCTAATAGAGAGACAGATACTGGTCTAACTGAGACAGATAGTGGTCTAACTGAGACAGATAGTGGTCTAATAGAGAGACAGATAGTGGTCTAATAGAGAGACAGATTGTGGTCTAACTGAGACAGATAGTGGTCTAACTGAGACAGATAGTGGTCTAACTGAGACAGATAGTGGTCTAACTGAGACAGATAGTGGTCTAATAGAGAGACATATAGTGGTCTAATAGAGAGACAGATAGTGGTCTAACTGAGACAGATAGTGGTCTAACTGAGACAGATAGTGGTCTAACTGAGACAGATAGTGGTCTAATATATAAACAGATAGTGGTCTAATAGAGACAGATAGTGGTCTAACTGAGACAGATAGTGGTCTAATAGAGAGACAGATAGTGGTCTAACTGAGACAGATAGTGGTCTAACTGAGAGACAGATAGTGGTCTAATAGAGAGACAGATAGTGGTCTAACTGAGACAGATAGTGGTCTAACTGAGACAGATAGTGGTCTAAAAGAGAGACAGATAGTGGTCTAACTGAGACAGATAGTGGTCTAACTGAGACAGATAGTGGTCTAACTGAGACAGATAGTGGTCTCACTGAGACAGATAGTGGTCTAATAGAGAGACAGATAGTGGTCTAAATGAGACAGATAGTGGTCTAACTGAGACAGATAGTGGTCTAACTGAGACAGATAGTGGTCTAACTGAGACAGATAGTGGTCTAATAGAGAGACAGATAGTGGTCTAACTGAGACAGATAGTGGTCTAACTGAGACAGATAGTGGTCTAACTGAGACAGATAGTGGTCTAATAGAGAGACAGATAGTGGTCTAATAGAGAGACAGATAGTCGTCTAACTGAGACAGATAGTGGTCAAACTGAGACAGATAGTGGTCTAATAGAGAGACAGATAGTGATCTAACTGAGACAGATAGTGGTCTAACTGAGACAGATAGTGGTCTAATAAAGAGACAGATAGTGGTCTAACTGAGACAGATAGTGGTCTAACTGAGACAGATAGTGGTCTAATAGAGACAGATAGTGGTCTAACTGAGACAGATAGTGGTCTAACTGAGACAGATAATGGTCTAACTGAGACAGATAGTGGTCTAATAGAGAGACAGATAGTGGTCTAACTGAGACAGATAGTGGTCTAATAGAGAGACAGATAGTGGTCTAACTGAGACAGATAGTGGTCTAACTGAGACAGATAGTGGTCTAATAGAGAGACAGATAGTGGTCTAATAGAGAGACAGATTGTGGTCTAACTGAGACAGATAGTGGTCTAACTGAGACAGATAGTGGTCTAACTGAGACAGATAGTGGTCTAACTGAGACAGATAGTGGTCTAATAGAGAGACATATAGTGGTCTAATAGAGAGACAGATAGTGGTCTAACTGAGACAGATAGTGGTCTAACTGAGACAGATAGTGGTCTAACTGAGACAGATAGTGGTCTAATATATAGACAGATAGTGGTCTAATAGAGACAGATAGTGGTCTAACTGAGACAGATAGTGGTCTAATAGAGAGACAGATAGTGGTCTAACTGAGACAGATATTGGTCTAACTGAGACAGATAGTGGTCTAACTGAGACAGATAGTGGTCTAACTGAGACAGATAGTGGTCTAACTGAGACAGATAGTGGTCAAACTGAGACAGATAGTGGTCTAATAGAGAGACAGATAGTGGTCTAAATGAGACAGATAGTGGTCTAACTGAGACAGATAGTGGTCTAACTGAGACAGATAGTGGTCTAACTGAGACAGATAGTGGTCTAACAGAGAGACAGATAGTGGTCTAACTGAGACAGATAGTGGTCTAACTGAGACAGATAGTGGTCTAATAGAGAGACAGATAGTGGTCTAATAGAGAGACAGATAGTGGTCTAACTGAGACAGATAGTGGTCTAACTGAGACAGATAGTGGTCTAATAGAGACAGATAGTGGTCTAACTGAGACAGATAGTGGTCTAACTGAGACAGATAGTGGTCTAACTGAGACAGATAGTGGTCTAATAGAGAGACAGATAGTGGTCTAATTGAGACAGATAGTTGTCTAACTGAGACAGATAGTGGTCTAACTGAGACAGATAGTGGTCTAACTGAGACAGATAGTGGTCTAATAGAGACAGATAGTGGTCTAACTGAGACAGATAGTGGTCTAACTGAGACAGATAGTGGTCTAACTGAGACAGATAGTGGTCTAACTCAGACAGATAGTGGTCTAATAGAGAGACAGATAGTGGTCTAACTGAGACAGATAGTGGTCTAATTAAGAGACAGATAGTGGTCTAATAGAGAGACAGATAGTTGTCTAACTGAGACAGATAGTGGTCTAACTGAGAGACAGATAGTGGTCTAATAGAGAGACAGATAGTGGTCTAACTGAGACAGATAGTGGTCTAACTGAGAGACAGATAGTGGTCTAATAGAGAGACAGATAGTGGTCTAACTGAGACAGATAGTGGTCTAACTGAGACAGATAGTGGTCTAAAACAGAGACAGATAGTGGTCTAACTGAGACAGATAGTGGTCTAACTGAGACAGATAGTGGTCTAACTGAGACAGATAGTGGTCTCACTGAGACAGATAGTGGTCTAATAGAGAGACAGATAGTGGTCTAAATGAGACAGATAGTGGTCTAACTGAGACAGATAGTGGTCTAACTGAGACAGATAGTGGTCTAACTGAGACAGATAGTGGTCTAATAGAGAGACAGATAGTGGTCTAACTGAGACAGATAGTGGTCTAACTGAGACAGATAGTGGTCTAATAGAGAGACAGATAGTGGTCTAATAGAGAGACAGATAGTCGTCTAACTGAGACAGATAGTGGTCAAACTGAGACAGATAGTGGTCTAATAGAGAGACAGATAGTGGTCTAACTGAGACAGATAGTGGTCTAACTGAGACAGATAGTGGTCTAATAAAGAGACAGATAGTGGTCTAACTGAGACAGATAGTGGTCTATCTGAGACAGATAGTGGTCTAACTGAGACAGATAGTGGTCTAACTGAGACAGATAGTGGTCTAATAGAGACAGATAGTGGTCTAACTGAGACAGATAGTGGTCTAACTGAGACAGATAGTGGTCTAACTGAGACAGATAGTGGTCTAATAGAGAGACAGATAGTGGTCTAACTGAGACAGATAGTGGTCTAATAGAGAGACAGATAGTGGTCTAACTGAGACAGATAGTGGTCTAACTGAGACAGATAGTGGTCTAATAGAGAGACATATAGTGGTCTAATAGAGAGACATATTGTGGTCTAACTGAGACAGATAGTGGTCTAACTGAGACAGATAGTGGTCTAACTGAGACAGATAGTGGTCTAACTGAGACAGATAGTGGTTTAATACAGAGACATATAGTGGTCTAATAGAGAGACAGATAGTGGTCTAACTGAGACAGATAGTGGTCTAACTGAGACAGATAGTGGTCTAACTGAGACAGATAGTGGTCTAATATATAGACAGATAGTGGTCTAATAGAGACAGATAGTGGTCTAACTGAGACAGATAGTGGTCTAATAGAGAGACAGATAGTGGTCTAACTGAGACAGATAGTGGTCTAACTGAGAGACAGATAGTGGTCTAATAGAGAGACAGATAGTGGTCTAACTGAGACAGATAGTGGTCTAACTGAGACAGATAGTGGTCTAAAAGAGAGACAGATAGTGGTCTAACTGAGACAGATAGTGGTCTAACTGAGACAGATAGTGGTCTAACTGAGACAGATAGTGGTCTCACTGAGACAGATAGTGGTCTAATAGAGAGACAGATAGTGGTCTAAATGAGACAGATAGTGGTCTAACTGAGACAGATAGTGGTCTAACTGAGACAGATAGTGGTCTAACTGAGACAGATAGTGGTCTAATAGAGAGACAGATAGTGGTCTAACTGAGACAGATAGTGGTCTAACTGAGACAGATAGTGGTCTAACTGAGACAGATAGTGGTCTAATAGAGAGACAGATAGTGGTCTAATAGAGAGACAGATAGTCGTCTAACTGAGACAGATAGTGGTCAAACTGAGACAGATAGTGGTCTAATAGAGAGACAGATAGTGGTCTAACTGAGACAGATAGTGGTCTAACTGAGACAGATAGTGGTCTAATAAAGAGACAGATAGTGGTCTAACTGAGACAGATAGTGGTCTATCTGAGACAGATAGTGGTCTAACTGAGACAGATAGTGGTCTAACTGAGACAGATAGTGGTCTAATAGAGACAGATAGTGGTCTAACTGAGACAGATAGTGGTCTAACTGAGACAGATAATGGTCTAACTGAGACAGATAGTGGTCTAATAGAGAGACAGATAGTGGTCTAACTGAGACAGATAGTGGTCTAATAGAGAGACAGATAGTGGTCTAACTGAGACAGATAGTGGTCTAACTGAGACAGATAGTGGTCTAATAGAGAGACAGATAGTGGTCTAATAGAGAGACAGATTGTGGTCTAACTGAGACAGATAGTGGTCTAACTGAGACAGATAGTGGTCTAACTGAGACAGATAGTGGTCTAACTGAGACAGATAGTGGTCTAATAGAGAGACATATAGTGGTCTAATAGAGAGACAGATAGTGGTCTAACTGAGACAGATAGTGGTCTAACTGAGACAGATAGTGGTCTAACTGAGACAGATAGTGGTCTAATATATAGACAGATAGTGGTCTAATAGAGACAGATAGTGGTCTAACTGAGACAGATAGTGGTCTAATAGAGAGACAGATAGTGGTCTAACTGAGACAGATAGTGGTCTAATAGAGAGACAGATAGTGGTCTAACTGAGACAGATAGTGGTCTAATAGAGTGACAGATAGTGGTCTAACTGAGACAGATAGTGGTCTAACTGAGACAGATAGTGGTCAAACTGAGACAGATAGTGGTCTAATAGAGACAGATAGTGGTCTAACTGAGACAGATAGTGGTCTAATAGAGAGACAGATAGTGGTCTAACTGAGACAGATAGTGGTCTAATAGAGACAGATAGTGGTCTAACTGAGACAGATAGTGGTCTAACTGAGACAGATAGTGGTCTAACTGAGACAGATAGTGGTCTAATAGAGAGACAGATAGTGGTCTAATAGAGAGACAGATAGTGGTCTAACTGAGACAGATAGTGGTCTAACTGAGACAGATAGTGGTCTAATTAAGAGACAGATAGTGGTCTAACTGGGACAGATAGTGGTCTAACTGAGACAGATAGTGGTCTAATAGAGAGACAGATAGTGGTCTAACTGAGACAGATAGTGGTCTAATAGAGAGACAGATAGTGGTCTAACTGAGACAGATAGTGGTCTAACTGAGACAGATAGTGGTCTAATAGAGAGACCCAGGGACTGTATGTACTGCTGAGTGTCTGCTACTGCTTATCATGAACCTTTACACACACACACACACACACACACACACACACACACACACACACACACACACACACACACACACACACAGACACACACACAGTGTCTACTCTGTCCACTGTCACATGTAGTGGCTGAAAAGAGAACCAACTAACAGTATCCAATAGAAAGGCTACCTAGTGTTTTGTTCATCCTTCTTGCAGTGAAAGGCCCCAGCTCTCCCTCTCCCTGTGTACTGAACATCAGTAGCGTTACAGAAGGAAATGGGGACATACTGCAAAGATCAGGGTTGGATTACCCTCTAATGCCTCCCGGTTTATCTACTGTCACATGGGTTAACACCTGGGATTGGTAGGTTAAGGTCTATAGCCGTGTGGTGATTGGGTAGGCCTATACTTCTACATTTTTACATTTTAGTCATTTAGCAGACGCTCTTATCCAGAGCGACTTACAGTTAGTGAGTGCATACATTATTTTTTTATTTTTCATACTGGCCCCCCGTGGGAATCAAACCCACAACCCTGGCGTTGCAAACGCCATGCTCTACCAACTGAGCTACATCCCTGCCGGCCATTCCCTCCCCTACCCTGGACGACGCTGGGCCAATATTGCGCCGCCCCATGGGTCTCCCGGTCGCTAGTGGCACAGCTAGCACTGCGATGCAGTGCCTTAGACCACTGCGCCACTCGGAAGGCACTCTTGCCTATTGTAGCATATAGACTAAAACATGCTCACCACCACTTTGTTTCACTGATCTGTCTAACTGGTCACCTCAACTGATCCTTGAAACGGGGGGCTTTTCTCCAAGCCCAGTACTAGAAGAATGTAAATCAGTGAGGGGCTGGTCAGTAACATCCCAGGAATCGGCGCCGGTCCACAAGAAACAATATTCCTTACAAGGGATGCCCAATTCCAGTCTTGGAGAACTGCTGAGCATTCAGGCTTTTGTTCCAGCCCAGCTGTAACACAGAGTTGTAAGGAAAAGCTCTGTGCAGAGAGAGGGAGGTAATCCCATGCACATATAACCTCTCCTTTTGTTCCAGCCCAGGAGGGTTTCTCAACCCTGCGTCTGTATCAGGGTTAGGAAGGCTAGAGAGAGGGAATCCCAGGCAGGCAGGCAGGCAGGCAGGCAGGCAGGCAGGCAGGCAGGTATCACTTCTCACAGGTTAAACATCTGTTAATCAGTGGTGACCTGCTGGGCCAGCTCAGGGCCAGGCAGTGGTGACCTGCTGGGCCAGCCCAGGGCCAGGCAGTGGTGACCTGCTGGGCCAGCCCAGGGCCAGGCAGTGGTGACCTGCTGGGCCAGCCCAGGGCCAGGCAGTGGTGACCTGCTGGGCCAGCCCAGGGCCAGGCAGTGGTGACCTGCTGGGCCAGCCCAGGGCCAGGCAGTGGTGACCTGCTGGGCCAGCCCAGGGCCAGGCAGTGGTGACCTGCTGGGCCAGCCCAGGGCCTGGCAGTGGTGACCTGCTGGGCCAGCCCAGGGCCAGGCAGTGGTGACCTGCTGGGCCAGCCCAGGGCCAGGCAGTGGTGACCTGCTGGGCCAGCCCAGGGCCAGGCAGTGGTGACCTGCTGGGCCAGCCCAGGGCCAGGCAGTGGTGTATGTAATCCTTCAGGCCACAGCTGAGACTCACTACTGCTGTCAAGGGTGACACATGGGATGACGTATGGTGACATATGAGATAGAGATAGGTATGTTGACATATGACAGAGATAGGTATGTTGACATATGACAGAGATAGGTATGGTGACATATGAGATAGAGATAGGTATGTTGACATATGACAGAGATAGGTATGTTGACATATGACAGAGATAGGTATGGTGACATATGAGATAGAGATAGGTATGTTGACATATGACAGAGATAGGTATGTTGACATATGACAGAGATAGGTATGGTGACATATGACAGAGATAGGTATGGTGACATATGAGATAGAGATAGGTATGTTGACATATGACAGAGATAGGTATGTTGACATATGACAGAGATAGGTATGGTGACATATGACAGAGATAGGTATGTTGACATATGACAGAGATAGGTATGTTGACATATGACAGAGATAGGTATGGTGACATATGACAGAGATAGGTATGTTGACATATGACAGAGATAGGTATGTTGACATATGACAGAGATAGGTATGGTGACATATGACAGAGATAGGTATGTTGACATATGACAGAGATAGGTATGTTGACATATGACAGAGATAGGTATGGTGACATATGACAGAGATAGGTATGTTGACATATGACAGAGATAGGTATGTTGACATATGACAGAGATAGGTATGTTGACATATGAAAGAGATAGGTATGTTGACATATGAGATAGAGATAGGTATGTTGACATATGACAGAGATAGGTATGTTGACATATGACAGAGATAGGTATGGTGACATATGACAGAGATAGGTATGTTGACATATGACAGAGATAGGTATGGTGACATATGACAGAGATAGGTATGGTGACATATGACAGAGATAGGTATGTTGACATATGACAGAGATAGGTATGTTGACATATGACAGAGATAGGTATGTTGACATATGACAGAGATAGGTATGTTGACATATGACAGAGATAGGTATGTTGACATATGACAGAGATGGGTATGTTGACATATGACAGAGATAGGTATGTTGACATATGACAGAGATAGGTATGTTGACATATGACAGAGATAGGTATGTTGACATATGACAGAGATAGGTATGGTGACATATGACAGAGATAGGTATGTTGACATATGACAGAGATAGGTATGTTGACATATGACAGAGATAGGTATGTTGACATATGACAGAGATAGGTATGTTGACATATGACAGAGATAGGTATGTTGACATATGACAGAGATAGGTATGGTGACATATGACAGAGATAGGTATGTTGACATATGACAGAGATAGGTATGTTGACATATGACAGAGATAGGTATGTTGACATATGACAGAGATAGGTATGTTGACATATGACAGAGATAGGTATGTTGACATATGACAGAGATGGGTATGTTGACATATGACAGAGATAGGTATGTTGACATATGACAGAGATAGGTATGTTGACATATGACAGAGATAGGTATGTTGACATATGACAGAGATAGGTATGTTGACATATGACAGAGATAGGTATGTTGACATATGACAGAGATAGGTATGTTGACATATGACAGAGATAGGTATGTTGACATATGACAGAGATAGGTATGTTGACATATGACAGAGATGGGTAGGTTGACATATGACAGAGATAGGTATGTTGACATATGACAGAGATAGGTATGTTGACATATGACAGAGATAGGTATGTTGACATATGACAGAGATGGGTATGTTGACATATGACAGAGATAGGTATGTTGACATATGACAGAGATAAGTATGTTGACATATGACAGAGATAAGTATGTTGACATATGACAGAGATAGGTATGTTGATATATGACAGAGATAGGTATGTTGACATATGACAGAGATAGGTATGTTGACATATGACAGAGATAGGTATGTTGACATATAACAGAGATAGGTAGGTTGACATATTACAGAGATAGGTATGTTGACATATGACAGAGATAGGTATGTTGACATATGACAGAGATAGGTATGTTGACATATGACAGAGATGGGTATGTTGACATATGACAGAGATAGGTATGTTGACATATGACAGAGATAGGTATGTTGACATATGACAGAGATAGGTATGTTGACATATGACAGAGTATGTAGTATGTGCGTGCGTCTTATCCTTTGTATGATCAGCGTAACACCTGCTGAGAAAGTGATGTAGTGTTCTTTTCCAGCAGAGACAGGAAGCTGAAGAGATGATCAGGACGTATGAAACATCCGACATGTTATCAACACCCACTCATCTTCTAACAAGACTGTCATCTGCTCTTAACTGTAAATGGGGCAACGGGACCTGTTGCAATACAGCTGACCGACCTATCCATGCCAGAGCTCCCACGACAACGATGAGACAGCCTATAGGGAGGAGGTCAGAGACCTGGCAGTGTGGTGCCAGGACAACAACCTCTCCCTCAACGTGAGCAAAATAAAAGAGATGATCGTGGACTACAGGAAAAGGAGGGCTTAACACACCCCCATTCACATCGAAGGGGCTGTAGTGGAGGGGGTCGAGAGTTTCAAGTTCCTTGGTGTCCACATCGCCAACAAGCTATCATGGTCCAAACACACCAAGAAAGTTGTGAAGAGGGCACGACAAAGCCTATTCCCCCTCAGGAGACTGAAAAGATTTGGCATGGGTCCCCAGACCCTCAACAAGTTCTACAGCTGCACCATCGAGAGCATCCTGACCGGTTGCATCACCGCCTGGTATGGCAACTGCTCGGCATCCGACCATAAGGCGCTACAGAGGGTAGTGCGTACAGCCCAGTACATCACTGAGGCCAAGCTTCCTGCCATCCAGGACCTCTATACTAGGCGGTGTCAGAGGAAGGCCCAAAAAATTGTCAAAGACTCCAGACACCCAAGTCATAGACTGTTCTCTCTGCTACCGCATGGCAATCGGTACTGGAACGTCAAGTCTAGGTCCAAAAGGCTTCTTAACAGCTTCTACCCCCAAGCCATAAGACTGCTGAACATTTAATCAAATGGCTACCTGGACCATTTGCATTGACCCCCCCCCCCCCCCCCCCACCCCTTTCTTATCGCTGTTTATTACGCTGTCACTTTACTCCTACCTACATGTACAAATGACCTCGACTAACCTGTACCCCCGCACATTGACTCGGTACCAGTACCCCCTGTATATAGCCTCGTTATTGTTATTTTATTGTGTTACTTTTTTTTTTTTTTTTTTTTTTTTACTTTAGTTTATTTAGTAAATCTTTTCTTAACTCTATTTTCTTAAAACTGCATTGTTGGTTAAGGGGCTTGTAAGTAAGCATTTCACTGTAAGGTCTACACCTGTTGTATTCGGCGCATGTGACAAATAGAATTTGATTTGAACTAGCTAAAGTACATCTTTACAAACCCCTATTAGTCCAGGGGATATGTGATTTTTTTGTTGTTGCAGTTTTGGATAAAATAATAAACTTGGTATATGTATTCTATACATTATAGGAACATCTTAAACATTGTTTTGGCTTTTATCCACTGGACTATATCACACATTTTTTATGTTTGTGTAAGTCTATCAGATTAATACCACCTGGCACAAGTTGAATACTGCTCTCGTGAGCATGCATGCTCAAGCAGGAAAGACATACCTGAAATGTGTTTGACATTTACAGATTGAATCAGAAAGAACTTCCTGTCAACACAGCGGGTTAAATAAGATCATCTTGTCAAGGTCTAAATAAAATCAACACCTAAATGTCAAATCACACCTTAAACAATCACGTAGGCTGTGTCCCAAATGGTACACTGTTTCATATAAAGACACACGATACCCCATAACGACAAAGCGTTGAGATCTGGGTCACAGATCTGGTGAAGGGTACCAAAACATTCCTGCAGCATTGAAGGTCCCCAAGAAACACAGTTGCCTCCATCATTCTTAAATGGAAGAAGTTTGGAACCACCAAGACTCTTCCTAGAGCTGGCCGCCCAGCCAAACTGAGCAATCGGGGGAGAAGGGCCTTGGTCAGGGAGGTGACCAAGAACCTGACGGTCACTCTGACAGAGCTCCAGAGTTCCTCAGTGGAGATGGGACAATTCCTGACAGACCTTGAGAGGATCTGCAGAGAAGAATGGGCGAAACTCCCCAAATACAGGTGTGCCAAGCTTGTAGCGTCATACCCAAGAAGATTCGATGCTGTAATCGCTGCCAAAGGTGCTTCAACAAAGTACTTAGTAAAGGGTCTGAATACTTATGTAAATGTGATATAATTTTTTCTAAAAACCTATTTTTACTTCGTCATTATGGGGTATTGTGTGTAGATTGATGAGGAAAAAAATATATTTAATACATTTTAGAACAAGGCTGTAACCTAACAAAATGTGGAAAAAGTCAAGGGGTCTGAATACTTTCCGAAGGGCACTGTAAATCTAATCTATGGTGTGTTTGCTGCTTCCTGGCGAATTGCTGTCTGATGAACCAACCAACCAATGCTGTCAGTATACAGCACCTAACGCTTTCAGGGGCACCTAACACCTTCCCACTAAGCTCCCAGCTTATACTAACAAATGGAGCTGTGTCCTTACCGTCCACCCGGGTCTACTAATCCAGATTTAGCTGCCTAGCATCGTCTTCTCCAGTTGAACTCTGGAGCAGGCAGGAGCCGACTACAGGAAAAGCCCAGCATCGTGGCCTTGGTGTGGGGAAGGAAACCAGTGTGTGTCCATCTCCTCCTCTCAACCCTCTGGATCCATGTGTCCTGCAGCCTCTGAAGTGATTGTGTTGATACTCGCTCTCTCTCTCACGTCGCTCTTATCTATTCATTGTGGTGACTCTTCCAAATCTGTTCTGTCGAAGTGATGAGTGAGCCTCGTATTTTTATATATGACTTGATGAGTAAGAAAAGGTAAGGTTCGTCTCAGAGTGGGAATGTACAAGAGGCATTTGAGACACTTCACAAAACTCTTCTCTCTATACTGATGCAGTTCCCTCTTTAATATACCAGACAAAGAGAGATCTAGTTGACTGTCTAGTTGACCTGAAACATGAGAGTAAAAGTCAAACAGGTACAATGACATGCCCATTTGGCCTCCTCCGTAAAGTCAAGTAAAGCCCAGCCAAGTAATGCTAAGTAAAGTAAAGCTAGGTAAAGCTAAGTAAAGTAAAGATAAGTAAAGTAACGCTAAGTAACGTGAAGTAAAGTAAAGCTAAGTAACTCTAAGTAAAATAAAGGTAAGTAAAGTAAAGTAACACTAAGTAAAGTTAAGTAAAGTAAAGTAAAGCTAAGTAACGCTAAGTAAAGTAAAGCTAAGTAACTCTAGGTAAAGTAAAGCTAAGTAAAGGTAAGTAAAGTCAAGCTAAGTAAAGTAATGCTAAGTAAAGTAACGCTAAGTAACGCTAAGTAAAGTAAAGCTAAGTAAAGTAAAGGTAAGTAAAGTAAAGCTAAGTAAAGTAAAGCTAAGTAACGCTAAGTAAAGTAAAGCTAAGTAAAGGTAAGTAAAGTCAAGCTAAGTAAAATAAAGCTAAATCAAGTAAAGCTAAGTAAAGTAACACTAAGTAAAGTAACACTAAGTAAAGTAACGCTAAGTAAAGTAACGCTAAGTAAAGTAACACTAAGTAAAGTAACGCTAAGTAACGCTAAGTAAAGTAACGCTAAGTAAAGTGACTCCAGTCCTTCTCTGATAACGTAGCAACCCCATAGTGTTAGTAGAATAGATCTTACCTCTTCAGCTGTATGTTCCTCCACCAGTCCTGTCACAGGCAGGCTACAGTTAGAGCTCAGTAAGGGGGAAAGGCTTGAATCAGTAGATAGGATAGTTAACTGGAGAATAGTTAACTGAAGGATAGTTAACTGGAGAATAGTTAACTGGAGCATGCAGCCTCTCCTCTCTTCCCAACTGTTGTTCTCCTCCCAATCCTCCTTTTCCTTTTTCCATCTACTCCTCCCTTTCCTCGCCCCTTCCTCCTCCTCCCTCTCTTCAATCTCCACCTTCCCCCCCTTCTTCCTCCTGTCTCTCCTTCCTTTCCTCCTTCCCCCCCTTCCTCCTCCTGTCTCTCCTTCCTTTCCTCCTTCCCCCCCTTCCTCCTCCTGTCTCTCCTTCTTTTCCCCCTTCCCTCCTTTCTTCTCTGTAGTTGTTCTCGTAGCGAGTCTGATTACTTTGGACATGCTAATCTCCCTGTCTGTGTCTCTGGCTGGCGGACAAGTGCTACGGGACGCTTTGGACTGCGTTCATATGCCTTCTGCCAGGGACAAGCATATCTGTCTGACACCTTAACGAGCATGTATGGCTGCAAATCAATGAGATCAGAGGTCCTTTAGAGTAAAAATAAATAAGTAAGTAAGGAGGTGGGGGGGGGGGGGGGGGGGGGAATAAAGTAAATAAGTTGAAGTGCAGGAAGCTGTTAGTCTTTCGTCTCCTCTTTAATGCCATCTTCCAGAATGGCTATTTTTACTCAGCTTCAACAAATTACACAAAAAATGATATATTGACGTGGAGTATAATATTGTAAAGTGGGGGAATTCCGACCCAAGTTAAATAAATGCGTGCTTAAATGGAACGTACACTGAACAAAAATATAAGCGCAACATGTAAAGTGTTGGTCCCATGTTCCATTTGAGCTGAAATAAAATATCCCAGAAATGTTCCATACGCCATTAAGCTTATTTCTCTAAAATGCTGTGCACAAATGTGTTTACATCCCTGTTAGTGAGCAATTTATCCTTTGCCAAGATAATCCATCCACCTGACAGGTGTGGCATATCAAGAAGCTGATTAAACAGCATGATCATTACACAGGGGGGTGCTGAGGAGTATTTCTGTCTGTAATGAAGCCCTTTTGTGGGGAAAAACTCATTCTGATTGGCTGGGCCTGGCTCCCCAGTGGGTGGACCTAACTGCCAAGTGGGTGGGCCTATGCCCTCAAAGGCCCACCCATGGCTGCACCCCTGCCCAGTCATGTGAAATCCATATATTAGGGCCTAATGAATTTATTTCAATTGACTGATTTCCTTATATGAACTGTAACTCAGTCAAATCTTTGAAATTGTTGCATGTTGCGTTTATATTTTGTGTTCAGTATAATTCCCTTTTTATACACTATGTGCGTATTCTGACCTTGAATTTAAACATGAGAACAGCATGCTATTCACCTGCTATTCGTTCTGGGTGGAGATCAAACAAATGAAGGTGTGGCGGAGGTGTGTCTACAGATACGACGTATTCTGACCTTGATTTAATTCCCCTCATAATTCCACCACCTTTACGCGCAATGAAACTATGAATAAGGGCAAGCAACCTGTCGGTTCCCAGTGGAACAACATCTAATTTACTTTTTCCCGATAGAAATAACACCATTCTCCATGCACTGTCATTTACAAATTGATAAGAGTAATTGATAAGAGCTAGGTAAATGAGTAAGTGGTTTGGATAAGGGGATTGTAAATATAAATGACAATTGTTAGACAGGGCTGTGTTGGCGTTTTCTATTTTACCTTATGATCGTTGGAGACAAATGTGAAACCAGTCATGTGGCAGCAAACTGAAGCACATCAACGTGTCACCTTTCCCACAGTGAAGTTTATGAAATGCTGGCCTTATAACTTCCTGTGAATACTTATAATTTGTATCATGTTAAATACTAGCCACTATCGGTAGCCACCGTCAGCTATACCCACATACATTTATAACTGTCACTGACTTCAGTGTTAGTTTCTTTACGTTTTGCATCATTCCATTACATCGTTAATTTACCTTTCTTTCCTCTGTAACGTTCATGTGGTTGTTCCTGAGGATCGCTAGAAATAGTGGATCATATTAGGAAAACGTGTTACAAGTTGTGGAATCATTTGGGACATGTAGCATATTTTAATCTTTATGGAACGCAGACCATACGTAGCAGTTTAGACCTGGAGCCTGGCACACGGTTCACAACGACTGGACCGCTGTTATACAGTTCCATGATTAGTGAGGAATAAGGTGGGTTTATAGGACTCCTGTTTAACCCCTGTTGTACACTTTTCTCACCTTCTAATATTTCATGGATTGAACAATTTAATATAGAAACTTTCAGGATTAATCAAACCACTGTATTTTTGATTAACCAGTATATGTAGTGTGTAAAGGCTCTCCAAACCAGTTTTTATTATTATTCATAAATACTTTCCTAACCCTAAATAATATACAAGATCAGAGTAGTTTTTCATCTACCAATTGGTGCTGAAAATGAGAAATGTACATGTATTTCCATGGCTTTCTTTAATTGATCCCTAATATTCTGAACCGTTCTCTCCAGATATTCTTATGAGTTTGTCGAGTAAATTAAAATTAAAATGGTACATCTAATTTAAAGGGATGGCTTTAGATAAATGTACTGAAAACCCTATTGAATGAAAACTCCACGAGAAAATGTGTTGGCCAGCAAGTGGGAGTGTTTTCAGTGGTTGAATAAAATGTATGCAATGGCGCCGATTCAGACTTAAGAAATGTACGCCTTTCCTACGCACGTCTAGTATACCAACATGTTTCAAGCAGACCACCATAGTCCCCGTGCCCAAGAACTCTAAGATAACCTGCCTAAATGACTACCGACCCGTAGCACTGACGTCTGTAGCCATGAAGTGCTTTGAAAGACTGGTCATGGCTCACATCAACAGCATAATCCCAGAAACCCTAGACCCACTCCAATTTGCATACCGCCCCAACAGATCCACAGATGATGCAATCTCTATCGCACTCCACACTGCCCTTTCCCACCTGGACAAGAGGAACACCTACGTGAGAATGCTATTCATTGACTACAGCTCTGCATTCAACACCATAGTGCCCTCTAAGCTCATCACTAAGCTAAGGATCCTGGGACTAAACACCTCCCTCTGCAACTGGATCCTGGACTTCCTGACGGGCCGCCCCCAGGTGGTAAGGGTAGGTAACAACACATCTGCCACACTGATCCTCAACACGGGGGCCCCTCAGGGGTGCGTGCTCAGTCCCCTCCTGTACTCTCTGTTCACCCATGACTGCATGGCCAGGCACGACTCCAACACCATCATTAAGTTTGCCGACGACACAACAGTGGTAGGCCTGATCACCGACAACGATGAGACAGCCTATAGGGAGGAGGTCAGAGATCTGGCCGTGTGGTGCCAGGACAACAACCTCTCCCTCAACGTGACCAAGACAAAGGAGATGATTGTGGACTACAGGAAAAAAAAGAGGACTGAGCACGCCCCCATTCTCATCGACGGGGCTGTAGTGGAACAGGTTGAGAGCTTCAAGTTCCTTGGTGTCCACATCACCAACGAACTATCATGGTCCAAACACACCAAGACAGTCGTGAAGAGGGCACGACAAAGCCTATTCCCCCTCAGGAGACTAAAAAGATTTGGCATGGGTCCTCAGATCCTCAAAAAATTCTACAGCTGCACCATCGAGAGCATCCTGACTGGTTGCATCACCGCCTGGTATGGCAACTGCTTGGCCTCTGACCGCAAGGCACTACAGAGGGTAGTGCGTACGGCCCAGTACATCACTGGGGCAAAGCTCCCTGCCATCCAGGACCTCTATACCAGGCGGTGTCAGAGGAAGGCCCTCAAAATTGTCAAAGACTCCAGCCACCCTAGTCATAGACTGTTCTCTCTGCTACCGCACGGCAAGCGGTACCGGAGTGCCAAGTCTAGGTCCAAAAGACTTCTCAACAGCTTCTACCCCCAAGCCATAAGACTCCTGAACAGCTAATCATGGCTACCCGGACTATTTGCACTGCCCCCCCACCCCACCCTTTTTACGCTGCTGCTACTCTGTTAAGTATTTATGCATAGTCACTTTAACTCTACCCACATGTACATATTACCTCAACTACCTCAACTAGCCGGTGCCCCCGCACATTGACTATGCAACGGTACCCCCCTGTATATATAGCCTCCCTACTGTCACTTTATTTTACTGTATATATAGCCTCCCTACTGTCACTTTATTTTACTTCTGCTCTTTTTTTCTCAACACTTTTTTTGTTGTTGTTTTATTCTTACTTTTTTTGTTTAAAATAAATGCACTGTTGGTTAAGGGCTGTAAGTAAGAATTTCACTGTAATGTCTGCACCTGTTGTATTCGGCGCATGTGACCAATAAAATTTGATTTGATTTGATTTTTAGTTGGTATTCAGACTCACCTTATGCAGGCGCGTAATGCCCTTTACAGGTGTGGCTCCTTAAACGCACTGAATACATTTTATTCAACCGCTGAAAACCCTACCACCTGCTGGCCAATAGATTTTCTCGTGGAGTTTTCATTCAATAGGGTTTTCTTTGCCACATTTTTTGCAGTTTTACTTTAGAGCATTATTGCAAACACATGGCTACCCGGACTATTTGCACTGCCCCCCCCCACCCCATCCTTTTTACGCTGCTGCTACTCTGTTAAGTATTTATGCATAGTCACTTTAACTCTACCCACATGTACATATTACCTCAACTGCCTCAACTAGCCGGTGCCCCCGCACATTGACTCTGCAACGGTACCCCCCTGTATATATAGCCTCCCTACTGTTATTTTATTTTACTTCTGCTCTTTTTTTCTCAATACTTTTTTTGTTGTTGTTTTATTTTTACTTTTTTTGTTTAAAATAAATGCACTGTTGGTTAAGGGCTGTAAGTAAGCATTTCACTGTAATGTCTGCGCCTGTTGTATTCGGCGCATGTGACCAATAAAATTTGATTTGATTTGATTTGACATTGCATGCTTGGGACATTTAAAAAAAAATAAACTCTGCAACTGTTTTAAAGTCACCATTGGCCTCATGGTGAAATCCCTGAGCAGTTTTTTTTCCTCTCTGGCAACTGAGTTAGGAAGGATGGATCAGCTCAGCGTTCAACACCATAGAGCCCTCCAAGCTCATCACTAAGTTTAGGACCCTGGGACTGAACACCTCCCTCTGCAACTGGATCCTGGACTTCCTGACGGGCCGCCCCCAGGTGGTAAGGGTAGGCAACAACACACATCCGCCACGCAGACCCTCAACACGTGGGCCCTTCAGGGGTGTGTGCTCAGTCCCCTCCTGTACTCACTGTGTGGCTGTGCACGACTCAAACACTATCGTTAAGTTTGCTGATGACACGACGATGGTAGGCCTGATCACCGACAATGATGAGGAAAACAACCTTCCCCTTATCGTCAGCAAGACAAAGGATCTGATCGTGGATTACAGGAAACGGAGGGCCGAGCACGCCCCTTATCCACATCGACGGGGCTGTGGAGCGGGTCGAGAGCCTCAAGTTCATCGGTGTGAACATCACTAAGGAATTAACATGGTCCACACACACACCAACACAGTCGTGAAGAGGGCACAACAATGCCTCTTCCCCCTCAGGAGGCTGAAAAGGTTTGGCATGGGTCCTCAGATCCTCAAAGAGTTCTACAGCTGCACCATTGAGAGCATCCTGACTGGCTGCATCACCGCCTGGTATGGCAACTGCTCGGCATCTGACTGCAAGGCACTACAGAGGGTAGTGCATATGGCCCAGTACATCACTGGTGCCAAGCTCCCTGCCATCCAGGACCTCTATACCAGGTGGTGTCAGAGGAAGGCCCTAAAAATTGTCAGACTCCAGCCACCCAAGCAGTACCAATGCACCAAGTCTGGAACCAACAGGACCCTGAACAGCATCTACCCCCAAGCTAAATAGTTAACCAAATAGCTACCAGGCCTATCTGCATTGAAATCCCCCCCCCCCCACCCCCCCCCCCCCCCCCCAGGTTTCGGGGCTGTCGCTGGGCAATACGGACTTTCAGCTCCCTCCAAAGATTTTCTATTGGGTTCAGGTCTGGAGACTGGCTAGGCCACTCCAGGACCTTGAGATGCTTCTTACGGAGCCACTCCTTAGTTGCCCTGGCTGTGTGTTTCGGGTCGTTGTCATGCTGGAAGACCCAGCCACGACCCATCTTCAATGCTCTTACTGAAGGAAGGAAGTTGTTGGCCAAGATCTCGCGATACATGGCCCCATCCATCCTCCCCTCAATACGGTGCAGCCGTCCTGTCCCCTTTGCAGAAAAGCATCCCCAAAGAATGATGTTTTCACCTCCATGCTTCACGGTTGGGATGGCGTTCTTGGGGTTGTACTCATCCTTCTTCTTCCTCCAAACACGGCGAGTGGAGTTTAGACCAAAAAGCTCTATTTTTGTCTCATCAGACCACATGACCTTCTCCCATTCCTCCTCTGGATCATCCAGATGGTCATTGGCAAACTTCAGACGGGCCTGGACATGCGCTGGCTTGAGCAGGGGGACCTTGCGTGCGCTGCAGGATTTTAATCCACGACGGCGTAGTGTGTTACTAATGGTTTTATTTGAGACTGTGGTCCCAGCTCTCTTCAGGTCATTGACCAGGTGCTGCCATGTAGTTCTGGGCTGATCCCTCACCTTCCTCATGATCATTGATGCCCCACAAGGTGAGATCCTGCATGGAGCCCCAGACCGAGGGTGATTGACCGTCATCTTGAACTTCTTCCATTTTCTAATAATTGTGCCAACAGTTGTTGCCTTCTCAACAAGCTGCTTGCCTATTGTTCTGTAGCCCATCCCAGCCTTGTGCAGGTCTACAATTTTATCCCTGATGTCCTTACACAGCTCTCTGGTCTTGGCCATTGTGGAGAGGTTGGAGTCTGTTTGATTGAGTGTGTGGACAGGTAACGAGTTCAAACAGGTGCAGTTAATACAGGTAATGAGTGGAGAACAGGAGGGCTTCTTAAAGAAAAACAAACAGGTCTGTGAGAGCCGGAATTCTTACTGGTTGGTAGGTGATCAAATACTTATGTCATGCAATAAAATGCAAATTAATTACTTAAAAATCAAACAATGTGATTTTCTGGATATTTGTTTTAGATTCCGTCTCTCACAGTTGAAGTGTACCTATGATAAAAATTACAGACCTCTACAAGCTTTGTAAGTAGGAAAACCTGCAAAATCGGCAGTGTATCAAATACTTGTTCTCCCCACTGTATATGTACAGTGCCTTCAGAAAGTATTCATATCCCTGGATTTATTCCACATTGTTGTGTTACAGCCTGAAATCAAAATGGTTTAAACATTTTTCTTTCACCCATCTACACACAATACCCCAAAATGACAAAGTGAAAACATGTTTTTAGAAATGTTTGCTAATTTATTGAAAATTAAATACAGAAATAGCTTGGTTTCATAGCTATTCACACCCCTGAGTGGCGCAGCGGTCTAAGGCACTGCATCTCAGTGCTTGAGGCGTCACTACAGACCCCCTGGTTCGATTCCAGGCTGTATCACAACCGGCCGTGATTGGGAGTCCCATAGGGCGGCGCACAATTGGCTCAGCGTCGTCCGGGTTTGGCCGGTGTAGGCCGTCATTGTAAATAAGAATTTGTTCTTAACTGACTTGCCTAGTTAAATAAAGATAAAAAAAATAAACATGTTAGAATCCCCTTTGCCGGCGATTACAGCTGTGAGTCTTTCTGGGCATGTCTCTAAGATCGTTGCACACATGGATTGTACAATATATGTCTTCAACCTCTCAAGTTGGTTTTTGATCATTGCTAGACAGCCATTTTCAGTCTTGCCATAGATTTTCAAGCCAATTTAAGTCAATACTGTAACTAGGCCACTCAGGAACATTCATTGTCATCTTGGTAAGCAACTCTAGTGTAGATTTGGCCTTGTGTTTTAGGCTATTGTCCTGCTGAAAGGTGAATTTGTCTCCCAGTGTCTGTTTGAAAGCATCTGAACCAGAGTTTACTCTAGGATTTTGCCTGTATTCTGTTATCCTTATCCCCAAAACCTCCCTAGTCCTTGCCGATAACAAGCATACTCATAACATGAAGCAGCCACCGCCATGCTTTAAAATATGGAGTGGTACTCAGCGATATGTTGGATTTGCCCCAAACATAACACTTTGTATTCAGGATAATAAAGTGAATTTCTTTGCCACATTTTTTGCAGATTTACTTTAGTGCAAACAGGATGCATGTTTTGGAATATTTTTTTATTCTGTACAGGCTTCCTTCTTTTCACTCTGTCAATTAGATTAGTATTGTGGAGTAACTACAATGTTGTTGATGCATCCTCAGTTTTCTCCTATCACAGCCATTAAACTCTGTAACTGTTTTAAAGTCACCATTGGCCCCATGGTGAAATCCCTGAGTGGTTTCTTTCCTCTCTGGCAACTGAGTTAGGAAGGACAGCTTTATCTTTGTAGTGACTGGGTGTATTGATACACCATCCAAAGTGTAATTAATAACTTCCCCACGCTCAAAGGGATATTCAATGTTTTAAATTTTTTTCCCCATCTACCAATAGGTGCCCTTCTTTGCGAGGCATTGGAAAACCTCCCAGGTTGAATCTGTGTTTGAAATTCACTGCACGACTGAGGGACCTTACAGATAATTGTATGTGTGGGGTACAGAGATGAGGTAGTCATTCAAAAATCATGTTAAAAACACTATTATTGCACACAGAGTACATGTAACTTATTATGTGACTTGTTAAGCACATTTTTTAATAATGTGTAAACATTTCTAAAAACATAATTCCACTTTGACGTTATGGGGTATCGTGGGTAAATAAATGGCACAAAATCTCAATATAATCCATTACAAATTCAGGCTTTAAGACAACACCATTTTGAAAAAGTCAAGGGGTGTGAATACTTTCTGAACGCGCTGTACATATCTACCTCAATAACCTTGTACCCCTGCACATGGACTTCGTACTGGTACCCTGTGTATATAGCCATGTTATTACCTGGTACCCCGAGTATATAGCCATGGTATTACCTGGTAGCCCGTGTATATAGGCATGTTATTACCTGGTACCCTGTGTATATAGCCATGTTATTAACTGGTACCCTGTGTATATAGCCATGTTATTACCTGGTACTCCCTGTATATAGCCATGTTATAACCTGGTACCCTGTTTATATAGCCATGTTATCAACTGGTACTCTGTGTATATAGCCATGTTATTACCTGGTACCCTGGGTACAGTACCAGTCAAAAGTGTTGACACACCTACTCATTCAAGGGGTTTTCTTTATTTTTACTATTTTCTACATTGTTGAATAATAGTGAAGACATCAAAACTATTAAATAACACATATGGAATCATGTAGTAACCAAAAATGTGTTAAACAATTAAAAATATATTTTAGATTTTAGATTCTTCCAAGTAGCCACACTTTGCCTTGATGACAGCTTTGCACACTCTTGGCATTCTCTCAACCAGCTTCACCTGGAATGCTTTTCCAACAGTCTTGAAGGAGTTCCCACATATGCTTAGCCCTTGTAGGCTGCTTTTCCTTCACTCTGCCATCCAAACCATATCAATCCTTCTTGGTAAAATAGCCCTTACACAGCCTGGAGTTGTGTTGGGTCATTGTCCTGTTGAAAAACAAATGTAAGTCTCACTAAGCGCAAACCAGATGGGATCGTGTATCGCTGCAAAATGCTGTGGTAGCCATGCTGGTTAAGTGTGCCTTGAATTCTAAATAAATAAATAATAAATAAATAATATGCCATTTAGCAGACACTTTTATCCAAAGCGACTTACAGTCATGTGTGCATACATTTTTACGTATGGGTGGTCCCGGGGATCGAACCCAATCACCGACAGTGTCACCAGCCAAGCACCCCCACACCATCACACCTCCTCCTCCATGCTTTACGGTGGGAACTACACATGCAGAGATTATCCGTTCACCTACTCTGCATCTCACAAAGACACGGTGGTTGGAACCAAGAATCTCAAATTTGGACATATCAGACCAAAGGACAGATTTCCACCGGTCTAATGTCCATTGCTCGTGTTTCTTGGCCCAAGCAAGTCTCTTCTTATTATTGGTGTCCTTTAGTAGTTGTTTCTTTGCAGCAATTCCGCCATGAAGGCCTGATTCATGCAGTCTCCTCTGAACAGTTGATGTTGAGATGTGTCTGTTACTTTAACTCTGTGAAGCATTTATTTGGGCTGCAATTTCTGAGGCTGGTAACTCTAATGAACTTATCCTCTGTAGCAGAGGTAACTCTGGGTCTTCCTTTCTTGTGGCGGTCCTCATGAGAGCCAGTTTCATCATAGAGCTTGATGGTTTTGTCACGGTTTCGGCCGAGGCTGCTCCTCCTCCTTGTTCGGGCAGGTTTCGGCGGTCGTCGTCCCCGGAGTACTAGCTGCCACCGATCTATGTTTCATGTTTGTTTGGTTTTGTCTGGATGTTGTACACCTGTGTCTAGTTAGTCCTCATTAGTGTCCTATTTAGTTCTCGTTGTGTGTGTATGGTGTTGTGTGTGATTGCTCCTCTGTTTGGTGTTCTGAGCTACGTATTCTTCCCTCCGTGTTTGGAGAGGTTTTCGCACATGTTAGTGCGCCTTTTGTTTGACGCCTGTGTGCGCCGTTATTTCGCCTCCGGGCTTATTGTTCTCGTGTACTACGTGAATAACTCACTAAAGTCTTTTGGACTTAGCTTCTGCGTCCTGCGCTTGATTCCTGCACCACACCCACCTTCAGCACCCCTTGACAGAATCACACACCTTTATGAATGGAATCAGCAGGAGCAACCGTCACGCCTGAGTCGCTGGAGGAGCATGTCCGCGGCCAGGATGACCAGATACGACAACTGGGGACCGCTCTTCAGGACGTCATCAACACCCTGCACCGATGGGAGTCCAGAGGGGTACCCACACCTCCACCTACCCTGCCACCCCCATCGGCCGGTCCACCAGTCCCAGGTCCGGAACCCTGTGGGATTCGGCTCTCGCTCCCGAGGGCGTATGACGGAACAGCTGCCGGGTGTCAGGGGTTCCTCCTGCAGGTGGAGCTCTACCTGGCCACTGTACACCCGGTGCCCTCGGGACACGAGAGCGTTTCCGCCCTCATCTCCTGTCTCACGGGCAAGGCGTTGGAATGGGCCAACGCCGAGTGGAGGAGGATGGACGCCACCACCATCTCCTACGCCGAGTTCTCCCGTCGCTTCAAGGCCGTGTTCGACCATCCACCTGAGGGCAAAGCGGCGGGGGAGCGTCTAGTCCACCTGAGACAGGGGAGGAGGAGCGCACAGGCGTTCGCGTTGGAGTTCCGGACTCTAGCGGCAGACGCAGGGTGGAATGAACGGGCCCTCATCGACCATTTTCGATGTAGCCTACGGGAGGACGTTCAACGTGAGTTGGCCTGCAGGGACACCAATTTCACCTTCGACCAGTTGGTCGATATGTCCATCCGTCTGGACACCCTGCTGGCCACCCGTGGACGTCCCGAGTGGGGTCCGTCCATTCCACCCTCCGGCACCTCCGAGCCGAGCCCTATGGAGCTCGGGGGTGCTGGTGCTAGAGGAAGGAGGAGGAGGAGCCCGAGGGGGCCTGTCCCCTGCACCAAGTGCGGTCGTGGAGGGCACACTGCGGCCAGGTGCTGGGGAGGGTTCCCCGAGGGAGGAGACAACAGGCCACGCACTGGGGAGGCTTCCCAGGTGAGTAGACGCCCCACTTACCCAGAGCTCTCTATTGCGCACTTTTGTATACCTGTTTGTTTTCCACAGGTTGCACCTCATTCCCAGCATAAGGCGCTAGTAGATTCAGGCGCAGCTGGGAATTTTGTTGATCGGAAGTTTTGTTTAGATTTAGGGATCCCTCTCCTACCTGTTGACAAGCCTTTTCCCGTTCATGCTTTAGATAGCCGCCCGTTGGGGTCGGGGTTGATTAGGGAAGTCACAGCGCCACTTAGGATGTGTGCGCAGGGGGGTCATGAGGAGACTATACAGTTGTATCTGATCGACTCTCCTGCGTACCCGGTGGTGCTGGGAATTCCCTGGTTAAGCACCCATAACCCTGCTATTTCGTGGCAACAGAGGGCTCTCGATGGGTGGTCTGCTCAGTGTGAGGGGCGATGTCTGGGTGTTTCCGTAGGGGCGACTTCGGTGGAAAGTCCAAACCAAGTGCCCGCACTGCACATTCCGCCTGAATATGGGGATTTAGCTCTCGTGTTTAGTAAAGCTAGGGCGACGCAGTTGCCTCCTCATAGACAGGGGGATTGTGCGATTGATATCCAGGCAGGAGCAGCGCTCCCACGGAGCCACGTGTATCCTTTGTCTCAAGAGGAGAGAAAAGCTATGGAAACTTACATAGACAAATCTTTGAGACAAGGATACATACGGCCCTCCACTTCTCCCGCCTCCTCAAGCTTCTTTTTTGTGAAGAAAAAAGATGGAGGGTTGCGCCCGTGCATCGATTACCGTGGTCTCAATCAGATTACTGTGAAATACAGTTATCCACTCCCTCTGATTGCGACCATGACGGAGTCATTGCATGGAGCGCGGTTTTTCACAAAACTGGATCTCAGGAGCGCGTATAACTTGGTGCGCATTAGGGAGGGCGACGAATGGAAAACAGCGTTTAGTACCACGTCAGGTCATTTCGAGTATCTCGTCATGCCATATGGGTTGATGAATGCTCCATCAGTCTTCCAATCCTTCGTAGATGACATTTTCCGGGATATGCAGGGGCAAGGGGTGGTCGTGTACATTGATGACATTCTAGTGTACTCGTCTACCCGAGCCGAGCATATAGCCCTGGTGCGTCGTGTATTGAGGAGGCTGTTGGAGCACGACCTATATGTCAAGGCAGAGAAATGTCTGTTTTTCCAGGAGTCGGTCTCCTTTTTGGGTTATCGGTTGTCCGCGTCAGGGGTGAGAATGGAGGTGGATCGTGTGTCAGCTGTGCGTAATTGGCAAACCCCAACCACTGTCAAAGAGGTGCAGCAGTTCTTGGGCTTTGCGAATTACTACCGGAGGTTTATCCGGGGTTTTGGACAGGTGGCAGCTCCCATCACGTCCCTTCTGAAAGGGGGTCCGGTGCGCCTGCAGTGGTCAGCTGATGCGGACAGGGCCTTTAAGAGACTGAAGGACCTGTTTACGTCGGCTCCGGTGCTGGCGCATCCGGACCCCGCATTACCCTTTCAGGTAGAGGTGGTCTGAAGCCGGTATAGGGGCCGTGCTCTCTCAACGGTCCGGCACGCCACCTAAACTCCGCCCCTGTGCTTTTTACTCTAAAAAGCTCAGCCCGGCGGAGCGAAATTATGACGTCGGGGACAGGGAGCTGTTAGCTGTAGTTCAGGCCCTTAAGGTGTGGAGGCATTGGCTTGAGGGGGCTCAACACCCTTTCCTCATTTTGACTGACCATCGGAACCTGGAGTACATCCGGGCAGCGAGGAGACTGAACCCTCGCCAGGCTCGATGGAGTATGTTTCTCGCCAGGTTCGTATTTAAAATCACGTACATCCCTGGGTCCCAGAATGGTAAGGCAGATGCACTGTCCCAGCAGTATGACACGGAGGAGAGGTCCGTTGAGCCTACTCCCATACTACCGGAGTCTTGTCTTGTGGCACCGGTGGTGTGGGAGGTCGATGCCGAAATCGAGCGAGCGTTGCGTACCGACCCCAGCCCTCCACAGTGTCCTGAGGGTCGGAAGTACGTTCCGCTCGAGATTCGGGATCGACTCATTTACTGGGCTCACACGTCACCCTCCTCTGGACATCCGGGTATTGGCCGGACAGTGCATTGTCTTAGCACTAAATACTGGTGGCCCACGTTAGCCAGGGATGTGAGGGTTTATGTCTCCTCCTGCTCGGTGTGCGCCCAGTGTAAGGCGCCCAGACACCTGCCCAGGGGTAAGTTACAACCCCTGCCCGTTCCACAACGACCATGGTCCCACCTCTCGGTGGATTTTGTGACAGACCTTCCCCTCTCTCAGGGGAATACCACCATCCTGGTCGTTGTGGACCGGTTCTCTAAGGCCTGTCGTCTTCTCCCTATGTCGGGTCTTCCTACTGCCCTACAAACCGCAGAGGCCCTATTTACCCACGTCTTCCGGCATTACGGGGTACCCGAGGATATAGTGTCTGATCGAGGCCCCCAGTTTACCTCCCGAGTATGGAGAGCGTTCATGGAACGTTTGGGGGTCTCGGTGAGCCTTACCTCAGGGTACCACCCGGAGAGTAACGGGCAGGTAGAACGAGTCAACCAGGATGTGGGTAGGTTTCTGAGGTCGTATTGCCAGGACCGGCCTGAGGAGTGGGCTCGGTACATTCCCTGGGCCGAGATGGCCCAGAACTCTCTCCGCCACTCCTCTACCAACCTAACCCCCTTCCAATGTGTGTTAGGTTACCAGCCGGTTCTGGCACCTTGGCAGCAGAGCCAGATCGAGGCCCCTGCGGTGGATGATTGGATGAGGTGCTCAGAGGAGACGTGGAACGCTGCACACGTCCACCTGCAGCGGGCCATCCGTCGTCACAAGGCGAGCGCCGATCTCCACCGCAGTGAGGGGCCGGTGTACGCACCCGGAGATCGAGTCTGGCTCTCTACCAGAAACCTACCCCTCCGCCTGCCCTGCCGGAAGCTGGGTCGGCGGTTTGTGGGGCCTTTTAAAGTCCTGAGAAGATTGAACGAGGTGTGTTATAGGTTACATCTGCCTGTTGAATATAAGAATATTAACCCCTCGTTCCATGTGTCTCTTCTCAGGCCGGTGGTAGCTGGTCCACTCCAGGAAGGTGAGATAGGAGAGACTCCTCCGCCCCCACTGGACATCGAGGGGGCCCCGGTGTACACCGTTTGGTCCATCTTGGACTCAAGACGCCGGATGGGGGGTCTCCAGTATCTCGTGGAGTGGGAGGGGTACGGCCCGGAGGAGCGGTGCTGGGTGCCGCGGAGAGACATCCTAGACCCATCTCTCCTGTCGGAGTTCCACCGGGACCATCCCGCGCGCCATGCTCCGCGCCCTCCTGGTCGTCCCCGAGGCCGGGGTCGGCGCACGGCTGGAGCCGCGCGTCAAGGGGGGGGTACTGTCACGGTTTCGGCCGAGGCTGCTCCTCCTCCTTGTTCGGGCAGGTTTCGGCGGTCGTCGTCCCCGGAGTACTAGCTGCCACCGATCTATGTTTCATGTTCGTTTGGTTTTGTCTGGATGTTGTACACCTGTGTCTAGTTAGTCCTCATTAGTGTCCTATTTAGTTCTCGTTGTGTGTGTATGGTGTTGTGTGTGATTGCTCCTCTGTTTGGTGTTCTGAGCTACGTATTCTTCCCTCCGTGTTTGGAGAGGTTTTCGCACATGTTAGTGCGCCTTTTGTTTGACGCCTGTGTGCGCCGTTATTTCGCCTCCGGGCTTATTGTTCTCGTGTACTACGTGAATAACTCACTAAAGTCTTTTGGACTTAGCTTCTGCGTCCTGCGCTTGATTCCTGCACCACACCCACCTTCAGCACCCCTTGACAGGTTTTTGCAACTGCACTTGAAGAAACTTTCAAAGTTCTTGAAATGTTCTGGATTGACTGACCTTCATGTCTTAAAGTAATGATGGAATGTCGTTTCTCTTTGCTTATTTGAGCTGTTCTTGCAATAATATGGACTTGGTCTTTTACCAAATAGGGCTATCTTCTGTATACCACCCCTACCTTGTCACAACACAACTGATTGGCTCAAACGCATTAAGGAGGAAAGAAATTCCACAAATTAACTTTTAACAAGGCACACCTGTTAATTGAAATGCATTCCAGGTGACTACCTCATGAAGCTTGTTGAGAGAATGCCAAGAGTGTGCAAAGCTGTCATCAAGGCAAAGGGTGGCTACTTTGAAGAATCTCAAATATAAAATATATAATATATTTTGATTTGTTTAACACTTTTTTGGTTAATATATGATTCCATATGTGTTATTTCATAGTTTTGATATCTTCACTATTATTCTACAATGTAGAAAATAGTAAAAATAAAGAAAAACCATTGAATGAGTAGGTGTGTCCAAACCTTTGACTGGTAGTGTATATAGCCATGTTATCTTTACTCATTGTCTATTTATTCCTTGTGTTATTATTTTACAATTATTTTTCTCTCTGCATTGTGTGTAAGTAAGCATTTCACTGTTAGTCTACACCTGTTGTTTACAAACCATTTGACAGATAACATTTGATTTGATTTGATCACAGGACAATAAGAACTCTTATTTATATCTTAAGAGAACAATGAGTCACTCTCGGATCATAAGTGTGAAACTCTAACAGACATTTTATTGCAAATGTCTCTCCACCTCCCAAGCTGTATCTCGTCATGTAAAAGGTGTCACGCCTGCTCCCCCTCCCTGGCGCTCGAGGGCGCCAGGCTGCCCATCGTTATGCACACCTGTCACCATGGTTACACACACCTGTCACCATCGTTACACACACCTGTCACCATCGTTATGCACACCTGTCACCATCGTTACGCACACCTGTCACCATCGTTATGCACACCTATCACCATCATTACGCACACCTGTCACCATCGTTACGCACACCTGTCACCATCGTTACGCACACCTGTCACCACCGTTATGCACACCTGTCACCATCGCTATGCACACCTGTCACCATGGTTACACACACCTGTCACCATCGTTACGCACACCTGTCACCATCGTTACGCACACCTGTCACCATCGTTATGCACACCTGTCACCATCATTACGCACACCTGTCACCATCGTTACGCACACCTGTCACCATCGTTACGCACACCTGTCACCACCGTTATGCACACCTGTCACCATCGTTAAGCACACCTGTCACCATGGTTACACACACCTGTCACCATCGTTACGCACACCTGTCACCATCGTTATGCACACCTGTCACCATCGTTACGCACACCTGTCACCATCGTTATGCACACCTGTCACCATCGTTATGCACACCTGTCACCATGGTTACACACACCTGTCACCATCGTTATGCACACCTGTCACCATCGTTACGCACACCTGTCACCATCGTTACGCACACCTGTCACCATCGTTACACACACCTGTCACCATCATTACGCACACCTGTCACCATCGTTACGCACACCTGTCACCATCGTTACGCACACCTGTCACCACCGTTATGCACACCTGTCACCATTGTTATGCACACCTGTCACCATGGTTACACACACCTGTCACCATCGTTACGCACACCTGTCACCATCGTTACGCACACCTGTCACCACCGTTATGCACACCTGTCACCATCGTTAAGCACACCTGTCACCATGGTTACACACACCTGTCACCACCGTTATGCACACCTGTCACCATCGTTAAGCACACCTGTCACCATGGTTACACACACCTGTCACCATGGTTACACACACCTGTCACCATCGTTATGCACACCTGTCACCATGGTTACACACACCTGTCACCATCGTTACGCACACCTGTCACCATCGTTACGCACATCTGCACTTCATTGGACTCACCTGGACTCCTTCCCTTTGTTCATGACCTCCCCTATATCTGTCTGTTCCTCTGTTTGATCCCCGTGTAATAATGTTGTTATGTTTCCCATAACAACACAGCAACACGCTGTCTGTGTTTTGTTCCCGTCTGATTTTCCATTAAATGTTCACTCCCTGTACTTGCTTCTCGTCTCCCTGCGTCTGTCCTCACAGAATGCTAACACCCATATTGGAGTCATCAGGGAGTTTTTTTTGTTTTTTTTGTGTTGGTTGGTGACGTCGGGTCCGGGTACCACGGCCGAGGGAACCGGGGATGCCTCAGCTGGCTCGTCAGGCCTCCATGCCTTTGCTGGCTCGAGAGGTTTCTTGCCTCAGTTGGCTCGGCAGGCTCCCACCCCACGCCTCAGCAGCTCGTCAGGCTTCCACGCCTCAGCAGAAAAACGCATGTCAAAAATGTTATAAATTGATTTGCATTTTAATGAGGGAAAAAAGTATTTGACCCCTCTGCAAAACATGACTTAGTACTTGGTGGCAAAACCCTTGTTGGCAATCACAGAGGTCAGACGTTTCTTGTAGTTGGCCACCAGGTTTGCACACATCTCAGGAGGGATTTTGTCCCACTCCCCTTTGCAGATCTTCTCCAAGTCATTAAGGTTTCGAGGCTGACGTTTGGCAACTCGAACATTCAGCTCCCTCCACAGATTTTCTATGGGATTAAGGTCTGGAGACTGGCTAGGCCACTCCAGGACCTTAATGTGCTTCTTCTTGAGCCACTCCTTTGTTGCCTTGAACATGTGTTTTGGGTCATTGTCATGCTGGAATACCCATCCATGACCCATTTTCAATGCCCTGGCTGAGGGAAGGAGGTTCTCACTCAAGATTTGACGGTACATGGCCACGTCCATCGTCCCTTTGATGCGGTGAAGTCGTCCTGTCCCCTTAGCAGAAAAACACCCCCAAAGCATAATGTTTCCACCTCCATGTTTGACGGTGGGGATGGTGTTCTTGGGGTCATAGGCAGCATTCCTCCTCCTCCAAACACGGCGAGTTGAGTTGATGCCAAAGAGCTCGATTTTGGTCTCATCTGACCACAACACTTTCACCCAGTTCTCCTCTGAATCATTCAGATGTTCATTGGCAAACTTCAGACGGCCCTGTATATGTGCTTTCTTGAGCAGGGGGACCTTGGGGGCGCTGCTGGATTTCAGTCCTTCACGGCGTAGTGTGTTACCAATTGTTTTCTTGGTGACTATGGTCCCAGCTGCCTTGAGATCATTCACAAGATCCTCCCGTGTAGTTCTGGGCTGATTCCTCACCGTTCTCATGATCATTGCAACTCCACGAGGTGAGATCTTGCATGGAGCCCCAGGCCGAGGGAGATTGACAGTTATTTTGTGTTTCTTCCATTTGCGAATAATCGCACCAACTGTTGTCACCTTCTCACCAAACTGCTTGGCGATGGTCTTGTAGCCCCTTCCAGCCTTGTGTAGGTCTACAATCTTGTCCCTGACATCCTTGGAGAGCTCTTTGGTCTTGGCCACGGTGGAGAGTTTGGAATCTGATTGATTGATTGCTTCTGTGGACAGGTGTCTTTTATACAGGTAACAAGCTGAGATTAGGAGCACTCCATTTAAGAGTGTGCTCCTAATCTCAGCTCGTTACCTGTATAAAAGACACCTGGGAGCCAGAAATCTTTCTGATTGAGAGGGGGTCAAATACCTATTTCCCTCAATAAAATGCAAATCAATTTATAACATTTTTGACATGCGTTTTTCTGGATTTTGTTGTTGTTATTCTGTCTCTCACTGTTCAAATAAACCTACCATTAAAATTATAGACGATATATGATCATTTCTTTGTCAGTGGGCAAACAAACAAAATCAGCAGGGGATCAAATACTTTTTCCCCTCACTGTAACTATAACCTCTGTAACTATTCCCCAGGTCGTTGCTATAAATGAGAATGTGTTTTCAGTCAACTTATCTGGTAAAATAAATATCAATATAAAGCCAGTGACTTGAATGTGTCACTACAGTACCACTGAAGCGGAACCAGCGGACAGATCCTGTTCTCATCAGAACCAGCTATGCTGACGAAGAAATCAATTATATTATGCAAGAAGGTCAAGTCTTTGGATTGTTGATAGGATGCAATAGGTATGAACACTGTTTAATCTTCAGACCCACAGCTGAGGACAGGCTGCTGCTAACCCTTCACTGTTTCATCTTCAGACCCACAGCTGAGGACAGGCTGCTTCTAACCCTTCACTGTTTAATCATCAGACCCACAGCTGAGGACAGGCTGCTGCTAACCCTTCACTGTTTAATCTTCAGACCCACAGCTGAGGACAGGCTGCTGCTAACCCTTCACTGTTTCATCTTCAGACCCACAGCTGAGGACAGGCTGCTTCTAACCCTTCACTGTTTAATCTTCAGACCCACAGCTGAGGACAGGCTGCTTCTTACCCTTCACTGTTTAATCTTCAGACCCACAGCTGAGGACAGGCTGCTTCTAACCCTTCACTGTTTAATCTTCAGACCCACAGCTGAGGACAGGCTGCTTCTAACCCTTTACTGTTTCATCTTCAGACCCACAGCTGAGGACAGGCTGCTGCTAACCCTTCACTGTTTCATCTTCAGACCCACAGCTGAGGACAGGCTGCTTCTAACCCTTCACTGTTTAATCTTCAGACCCACAGCTGAGGACAGGCTGCTGCTAACCCTTCACTGTTTCATCTTCAGACCCACAGCTGAGGACAGGCTGCTTCTAACCCTTCACTGTTTAATCTTCAGACCCACAGCTGAGGACAGGCTGCTTCTAACCCTTCACTGTTTAATCATCAGACCCACTGCTGAGGACAGGCTGCTGCTAACCCTTCACTGTTTAATCTTCAGACCCACAGCTGAGGACAGGCTGCTGCTAACCCTTCACTGTTTCATCTTCAGACCCACAGCTGAGGACAGGCTGCTTCTAACCCTTCACTGTTTAATCTTCAGACCCACAGCTGAGGACAGGCTGCTTCTAACCCTTCACTGTTTAATCATCAGACCCACAGCTGAGGACAGGCTGCTGCTGTGGAACATTTCGAACCCTTCACCTGAGAATTTAACACTGGACGCAGGATCAAGAGATCAAGGGATCAAGGGATCGACTGAAACTGGCAGTCGAATCAGTGTTTATTAACAATCTCACTCAGTCAGACTCTGGGTAGTACAGGGAAGAGTGCTGGAAACAGGGCAGGCGTTCAGATAAAGGAAAACCTAAAGCCTTCTTAGTCTGCCATACTGTAAACGATAGCTTTTCATTTACATTTACGTCATTTAGCAGACGCTGTTATCCAGAGCCACTTACAAATTGGTGCATTCACCTTAGGATAGCCAGTGGGACAACCACATCTTGATCACAGTAAGTACATTTCTTTAAACAAGTCAGTGCTAGCAGGTGAAATAAGTCAGGTGTTAGTAAAGGGGGGGGGGGGGGGGGGGTAGAAGGATTACTATTATACTATTCCAGGTATTCCTTAAAGAGGTGAGGTTTCAAGTGTCTCCGGAAGGTGGTCAGTGACTCCGCTGTCCTGGCGTCGTGGGGGAGCTTGTTCCACCATTGGGGTGCCAGAGCAGCGAATAGCTTTGACTGGGCTGAGTGGGAACTGTACTTCCGTAGAGGTAGGGGGGCCAGCAGGCCAGAGGTGGATGAACGTAGTGCCCTCGTTCGGGTGTAGGGTCTGATCAGAGCCTGAAGGTAAGGAGGTGCCGTTCCCCTCACAGCTCCGTAGGCAAGCACCATGGTCTTGTAGTAGATGCGAGCTTCAACTGGAAGCCAGAGATTTTATGTGCAGTAGGTCGTGATACCGTGACAGCCCAATAGCTCCGGGAGGGCAGTGATACCAGCTACCTACAGCCTTCCACGGAGGACATAAGTGGTAGAGCATAGCTGGCAGAGAACCACTCCTCTCTAAGCATTATTTTTTAACCAGGAAGGACCTGGGCAAGTACAGGAACCTGGTACTGGATGGACATTAGTGTCTTTACAGTGAAGTAATATGGATAACATTACATTTACATTTAGCCTGGATTCGAACCAGGATCTCTAGTGGCACAGCTAGCACTGCGATGCAGTGCCTTAGACCACTGCGCCACTCGGGAGAGAACATCTAAGACAGACTACATTCAGCAGTCAGCTGGAGAGGAGGCGGTACAACCCTGCTCTATCCCTGACCACAATAGCCAATGAAAGTCTCCGGATCCTTTCTCAGAGCAGTTTGGTGGAAACATCTAGACTTCACCTTAAGCTTTTTCTTGGGACACCTTGGTCCCCCTCCGGTCCTCCATCTCCTCACCCTCCTCCTCCACTGCTCCATCCTGGTTGGTGTGGTGGGAGGGGAGGGGAGCTTCTCCCCCCCCCCCCTCCAGGGTCTCAAACCCCACCACAACACACGACCTGATAAAAATGGAATATAACCGTTCGGGTGCGTCCGAAACGGCCGTATTCCGTATATGGTCAAAAGTAGTAAACTACAAGGGGAATAACATGACACCACCTTAGATATGTGTTACATATGAGTTGATTGAGATATAGTATTTTGGTAGTATTTGAGATATAGTATTTTGGTAGTATTTCCCCCTTTAGGGCACGGTAGTTATTGTAATTCATTTCTCTCTGTTCTGTATATATTACAAGGCAGCCGTGATAAAGAGCACATTATAACAAAGAGTAACAGCGCCCCCATCTGTCAGTGCTGTTGAACTACAGTACCTGCGGCCTAGCTCGGCCTGCCTCCTGGCATGGCGTCTCAACTCCACAGGAAGCTCTGACGTCACTTCCTGTGTTCTCCCCAAACAGGTTCCAGGCCAGGAGCAGCCTGCTGGAGGAGGGGTGGGGGGGTGGGGGGGGGGGGTGGGGGTGGGGGGGCGGGGCACTCAGCAGCCAATCAGGGGGGGGGCTCTCTGCGCCTCACTTTTGGTGCCTTCCTCGTTGACCTCCAGCGAATCAGAGCACAGCGCCCAAGACAGGGTGGTGCGCCAGTCTCTCATCAGCTCCTTCATCTGTAACGAACCGGTAAAACAACAGGGGAGCATAGAGTCCCACAGCGGCCTTGTCCCAGAGAGATTTACACTGTTATCAAAAACGTAAAGCCAGGGTAAGCCTATACGAAACACAGCCCTTATTTTAAGTGTTTAAAATCCCATGGGAAAAAATGAATGGTGGAAAAAAACGATTGGTACCAGTTCCCTGTTTGACCGCTAGATTTTATGGGTATTAATGACTCGTACTGTGGTACTCTATTTAACAGGACACAACGTTTTTGGAAAAGTTCAGATAGCATATTTCTCTGAAGAATATTAGCTCTCAAACTCTTCTTCTCCATACGTTGGCTTTTCAGCGGTTACGTTCGCCAACGGTTGACTCCATGTGAACTATTATTCCGATGCTGTGTTTGACCTTTTAGAAATGTCAATCATTGCTTTCGAAATGAAACATACAGAGTTCATACCCCTTGACCTATTCCACCATTTGTTATGTTGCAGCCTGAAATCAAAATGGATTAAATAGATGTATTTCTCTCACCCATCTTATCTACACACAATATCCCATAATGGCCAAGTGAAAACATGTTTTTAGGAATGTTTGCTAATTTATTGAAAATGAAATACAGAAATATCTTATTTACATAAGTATTCACACCCCTAAGTCAATACATGTTAGAATCACCTTTGACAGTGATTACAGCCATAGATTTGCCATAGATTTTCAAGCCGATTTAAGTCAAAACTGTAACTAGGCCACTCAGGAACATTCACTGTCATCCTGGTAAGCAACTCCAGTGCAAAAAACATTAAGAACACCTACAGTGAGGGAAAAAAGTATTTGATCCCCTGCTGATTTTGTACGTTTGCCCACTGACAAAGACATGATCTGTCTATAATTTTAATGGTAGGTTTATTTGAACAGTGAGAGACAGAATAACAACAACAAAAATCCAGAAAAAAGCATGTAAAAAATGTTATAAATTGATTTGCATTTTAATGAGGGAAATAATTATTTGACCCCCTCTCAATCAGAAAGATTTCTGGCTCCCAGGTGTCTTTTATACAGGTAACGAGCTGAGATTAGGAGCACACTCTTAAAGGGAGTGCTCCTAATCTCAGCTTGTTACCTGTATAAAAGACACCTGTCCATAGAAGCAATCAATCAATCAGATTCCAAACTCTCCACCATGGCCAAGACCAAAGAGCTCTCCAAGGATGTCAGGGACAAGATTGTAGACCTTCACAAGGCTTGAATGGGCTACAAGACCATCGCAAAGCAGCTTGGTGAGAAGGTGACAACAGTTGGTGCGATTATTCGCAAATGGAAGAAACGCAAAAGAACTGTCAATCTCCCTCGGCCTGGGACTACATGCAAGATCTCACCTCGTGGAGTTGCAATGATCATGAGAATGGTGAGGAATCAGCCCAGAACTACACGGGAGGATCTTGTCAATGATCTCAAGGCAGCTAGGACCATAGTCACCAAGAAAACAATTGGTAACACACTACGCCGTGAAGGACTGAAATCCACCAGCGCCCGCAAGGTCCCCCTGCTCAAGAAAGCACATATACAGGGCCGTCTGAAGTTTGCCAATGAACATCTGAATGATTCAGAGGAGAACTGGGTGAAAGTGTTGTGGTCAGATGAGACCAAAATGGAGCTCTTTGCCATCAACTCAACTCGCTGTGTTTGGAGGAGGAGGAATGCTGCCTATGACCCCGAGAATACCATCCCCACCGTCAAACATGGAGGTGGAAACATTATGCTTTGGGGGTGTTTTTCTGCTAAGGGGACAGGACAACTTCACCGCATCAAAGGGACGATGGATGGGGCCATGTACCGTCAAATCTTGGGTGAGAACCTCCTTCCCTCAGCCAGGGCATTGAAAATGGGTCGTGGATGGGTATTCCAGCATGACAATGACCCAAAACACACGGCCAAGGCAACAAAGGAGTGGCTCAAGAAGAAGCACATTAAGGTCCTGGAGTGGCCTAGCCAGTCTCCAGACCTTAATCCCATAGAAAATCTGTGGAGGTAGCTGAAGGTTCGAGTTGCCAAACGTCAGCCTCGAAACCTTAATGACTTGGAGAAGATCTGCAAAGAGGAGTGGGACAAAATCCCTCCTGAGATGTGTGCAAACCTGGTGGCCAACTAAAATAAACGTCTGACCTCTGTGATTGCCAACAAGGGTTTTGCCACCAAGTACTAAGTCATGTTTTGCAGAGGGGTCAAATACTTATTTCCCTCATTAAAATGCAAATCAATTTATAACATTTTTGACATGTATAATAATAATAATAATAATAATAATGATAATGGTTGCCAGGAACAGTGGTTAGTAGACGGGGACGTCGAGCTGTGGAGAGAGGGTGCGATAGTAGGCGTGACAACAGTTTGTCCTGATTTGCATTTGGGTGCAATCGATTAGCTTCATTTCTCAGAGATCAAAATTATATTTCAACATAATAATGTTTCAGGAATACTAATCGTACTGTATCTGTTACCAACAACAAAACAATTTCAGAACAATCTGAGATGATGGGGGTGTCGAAATCCTGTTTCTTGTGCGTTTTGAGGTGGAATGACCCTATTTTTAGTGATCCATAGTTACACAGTATTTAGACACTTTCCTGTGAAATGTGAGTCATATTTGTCGCAATAACAATAGGGCAAATAATTATTTAATGAGAGGGAGACAGAAAACATCACAAACAAAGGAATTTGTACAAAAAAACAATTATTCAACTTTATTAGAGTTTTTTTTTTTCCAGCAACATCTTTTTTTAAATTCCAGTTCTTTAATCAACAAATATAAAACAGACTGTGTATACAACAGATCAAACCCCTACAGCACTAAGCATTCACAAGGTATAAATGAACATTGTGGCTTATTCCAGCCAGCATGTCAGACTCAGTCCTGTCGTGCCCTGCGGCCTTGTGGGTAAAGATGTGCTTGAGTGGCGTGATGGCGGCTGGCTCGCTGGCTGGCCGGCCGACGCAGGCTGGGGAGTGGTCCTCAGTTGGGGTTGTGCTGTTCATCTCTCCACCTCTCTTTAACAGAACTACACATCTCCACCTCTCTCACTCTCTTTAACAGAACGATAACCTGCTATCTATCTATCTATCTATCTATCTATCTTTCCGTAAGGTTATGGTCAATTCCAGTTTCAATAAAGTCGATTACAGCTAAATGAATCGAATTACAGCTAAATGAATGATTTTTGATTCATGAATTGAATTCACTCCCTGAAAATGACTGGATTGAAAATGGAACTGATCCCAACTCCTAGCTGTCAGGTTGCTATGGTAGCACAGTAGATACAGACACTAACTTTCTCTCTCTCTTTCTATCTCTCTCTCTCTTTACTTTCCTCTATGCCGGTACATCAAGAGAGTGAATCGTTTTAACAATATAGTTTGAAGCTGCAGTATATATCTATGTATAATTGTACATATATATAATCAATCATAATTATATATATATATTTATCATTTATATTTCTGTATAAAATAATAGCAGGGCGGTTGGAGGGTGCAGAGGGTTTGTCTCTGTCCCTCCGGTAGTAATGGTAGTATTCTGTACAGGGGAGCCAGTGTTAGTGGCTGCTACTCCTCTCTCCACCACCATGAGGCGCTGCTCCAGCAGTCCCTATGTTCCAACCCCCAGGCAGCGGACTGACCAATCAGCTCGCTGGGAACCAAGGAACGTGGAGGGGCACAAATATGATTCATACAGAGATTCAGGAGTTGATTCTCAAGTTCAACTTCTCTGTTGGGTATAAAAGTCTGTTCGTCCGTTGGTCTCCAGATTCATTCTCTGGTTATTGAAGGCCTCAATGCCTTCAAGGCTTCTCTCTGTTGTTGAAATCATCATGTGCTCTTTGAGTTTCTGTACAATGCTGATTTAGTTGGCGTTAGTTGATTTCACGTTTTTCGCTAGCTACTGTGGTTTATATATAGTACCTGCAACGAGGCGGTTGGTGTATGCTTTTGAATAATTTTGTACTTTTTCTCCTACGTTTTACAAAGAAACAGCAAAGTGAAAAGGCTTATCATCTTAGTTAATCTCGCTCCGTTTTAAAACGAATAAGACTAAAAAATGTATGAGAATAATAAACAATAAAATCTTGATACAAAGACAAAACTGTCAGTAGCCTCAGAGAACAAACAGTGGCTATCCTGTATTCGTGTCTAGGGAGTAAAAAATACAGGTCCCTAAAATAAGCTAGAACATTTTTTAAAAACTAAAATAAAAACATACCGATTATGGTGGAAAAACTAAAATGCTGAGCCCCAGTTAAGTCATTAAGACAAAATAAATGTCTGATGTTATTAAAACAATTATTTAAAAAATAAAAAATGATTAACTAAATAAGAAGAAGAATATTATTCATAATAATGATAATAAAATAATAATAATCTTAGTGCTACCAGCAGCCGTTGACTAAAGGAGAACAGAAACCAGAACTCAGTCAGAACTGTCGCCTGCTCCCAATATGAAAAGTTGTCGTCGTCATGGTATTGTTTCTTGTTTGTTTTTTAAAGAAATCTTTAGGGTGTTTTTTTTATTTTTTTTATCCGAGTAGTAGACCTCTGGGATTGGTTGAATCCGTCGCTAGGTGACAGTGGCACCTCCCTCCTCCCCTGTGATAGGGTAGCTATGGCAGGGTCAGGTCAGGTGGGTTGATACAGGTACGGTGGCTGAGATGGGACATTCAGTGCCATGCCAGAGGCTGCTCAGCTCAGAGTGGTTACGTTGCATAGTGGTCAAAGCTCCCCAGGTACTCCAAAGCTGCCCTGTAGCACAGCTGATACTGGTCCTAGAGAGAGAAAACGCATCAGTCAGTCAATCATATCTTTCTATCTATGATGCAGCATTACATTACTGTATGTTTTTAACCCTTTCTATTGAGAGGTGCTGCTAGAGTTATGAACCCTTTCTATTGAGAGGTGCTGCTAGTTATGAATCCTTTCTATTGAGAGGTGCTGCTAGAGTTATGAACCCTTTCTATTGAGAGGTGCTGCTAGTTATGAACCCTTTCTATTGAGAAGTGCTGCTAGAGTTATGAACCCTTTCTATTGAGAGGTGCTGTTAGTTATGAAACCTTTCTATTGAGAGGTGCTGCTAGAGTTATGAACCCTTTCTATTGAGAGGTGCTGCTTGAGTTATGAACCCTTTCTATTGAGAAGTGCTGCTAGTTATGAACCCTTTCTATTGAGAAGTGCTGCTTGAGTTATGAACCCTTTCTATTGAGAGGTGCTGCTAGTTATGAACCCTTTCTATTGAGAGGTGCTGCTAGTTATGAACCCTTTCTATTGAGAGGTGCTGCTAGAGTTATGAACCCTTTCTATTGAGAGGTGCTGCTTGAGTTATGAACCCTTTCTATTGAGAGGTGCTGCTAGAGTTATGAACCCTTTCTATTGAGAGGTGCTGCTTGAGTTATGAACCCTTTCTATTGAGAGGTGCTGCTAGAGTTATGAACCCTTTCTATTGAGAGGTGCTGCTTGAGTTATGAACCCTTTCTATTGAGAGGTGCTGCTAGAGTTATGAACCCTTTCTATTGAGAGGTGCTGCTTGAGTTATGAACCCTTTCTATTGAGAGGTGCTGCTTGAGTTATGAACCCTTTCTATTGAGAGGTGCTGCTTGAGTTCTACAGTCTGCCTTGGAATCCTTTTTGATTTGTCGTCGAGGAGCATTTCCTCCATTCCACTCTCCAACAATGGAAGACAACAACAGTCCAGTACAGCTGTCCATACCTCTGTCTGCACCATGGCAGGTCTCTGGGTCCGTAGCGTCTTGACGGTCTGGAAGAGGTCCACCACCCCTTCGTACCTCATCCTCTCCAACACGATACTCAGGGTGATGAAGACTCCTGTCCTGCCCACCCCAGCACTGAGGAAGAGGAGGAACACACACACGCGTTACACACCTTATAGAATATGCACGGTAGCCCATAGGCTTGGGGCGGTATCCAGATTTTCATACCGTCATACCGTTCTTCTGCCATCCCGGGATTTACGGTATTAGCAGGATAACACAAAGAAAACCATTATAAGATATCTGATGGCGAACATTTAGTAGTGAATTGCATACAACTGTAACTTCATCACCTCATATGCACCGCACGACAGAGACTCACTGATAGATATAGAACACTATGGACTCACCAGCAGAGACTCACTGATAGATATAGAACGCTATGGACTCACTGATAGATATAGAACGCTATGGACTCACCAGCAGAGACTCACTGATAGATATAGAACACTATGGACTCACTGATAGATATAGAACACTATGGACTCACCAGCTCCAGCTTTCTCCTGTTGTGCTATTTACAAACAAACACGTGACTGGGTCAACTGTTCTGGGGAACTACGGTAAGCTTCATAATGTAAAATAATGTGACAGCTGAAATGAAGAACGCAATCTGCTTTATCTCTTAACGTATTGCACAAGTTGACTGCAGGTATTTACTTAAAAAGTAGCTACAAATATTCAAATGTATTGAAAAACTTCAAATAAATTGTTTTGACGGTATTGAAAAATCATCCCATGGCTATTTCCAAATACCCCAGTATACGTTATACCTACGTTATACCTACGGTATGCCTGCGGTATGCCCACGGTATGCCCACGGTATGCCCACGGTATGCCTACGGTATGCCCAGGCCTAGTATCCTCCTTTATAGTAACTACACGGTACCAAATGGTGCCTAGTGATTCTTGTTTTAATTCATCCAAAAGCAACACACCAGCCATCTATTGCGTAATCACCATTTTGCCATGTCATTACTGGCTATTCAGCCAAGTCTCATTACCTGCAGTGAACAGTGATTGGTCCGTCCTGTCCAAACTGCTCCTTGGTTTTATGCACTTGGCCAATGAAATCGATGAACCCTTCCCCGGTTTTTGGCACTCCTTGTTCTGGCCAATCAGTGAACTGGAATTGGCGGATCGTCCTGGATTGGCCATCCTAAAGGAACCAATAGGAGGAGAGTATGTTAGAGCGGTAGTCGAGATGGAACCAGTCATATGGTCAGGTGCCAAAATTGCAATTGGCTCAGAACAGGGCAGCACGGCTGGCCCTTGGATGTACACAGAGAGCTAACATTAATAATATGCATGTCAATCTCTCCTGGCTCAAAGTGGAGGAGAGATTGCCTTCATCACTACTTGTATTTGTGAAAGGTATTGACATGTTGAATGTACCTAGCTGTCTGTTTGAACTACTGGCACACAGCTCAGACACCCATGCATACCCCACAAGACTACAGTCCCCAAGTCCAGAACAGACTATGGGAGGCGCACAGTACTACATAGAGCCATGACTACATGGAACTCTATTCCACATCAAGTAACTCATGCAAGCAGTAAAATGTGATAAAAACCCCAGATAAAAATACACCTTACGGACCAGCGGGGACTGTGAAGCAACACAAACATAGGCACAGACACATGCACACACACACATGATAACATACACACTATACACACACGTACACATGGATTTTGTGTTGCAGATATGTGGTAGTAGAGTAGGGGCCTGAGGGAACACACTTAATATGTTATAAATTCTGTTTGTTTTCTGTAATGTTTTTAAAATTGTATAACTGCCTTAATTTCGCTGGATCCCAGGAAGAGTAGCTGCTGCCTTGGCAGGAACTAATGGGGATCCATAATAAACCCCAGGAAGAGTAGCTGCTGCCTTGGCAGGAACTAATGGGGATCCATAATAAACCCCAGGAAGAGTAGCTGCTGCCTTGGCAGGAACTAATGGGGATCCATAATAAACCCCAGGAAGAGTAGCTGCTGCCTTGGCAGGAACTAATGGGGATCCATAATAAACCCCAGGAAGAGTAGCTGCTGCCTTGGCAGGAACTAATGGGGATCCATAATAAACCCCAGGAAGAGTAGCTGCTGCCTTGGCAGGAACTAATGGGGATCCATAATAAACCCCAGGAAGAGTAGCTGCTGCCTTGGCAGGAACTAATGGGGATCCATAATAAACCCCAGGAAGAGTAGCTGCTGCCTTGGCAGGAACTAAAGGGGATCCTTAATAAATACAAATACAAATACCAATAGGAGGGAGTATGTTAGAGTGGTAGTCGAGAGGGAACCAATAGGAGGGAGTATGTTAGAGTGGTAGTCGAGAGGGAACCAATAGGAGGGAGTATGTTAGAGCGGTAGTCGAGAGGGAACCAATAGGAGGGAGTATGTTAGAGTGGTAGTCGAGAGGGAACCAATAGGAGGGAGTATGTTAGAGTGGTAGTCGAGAGGGAACCAATAGGAGGGAGTATGTTAGAGTGGTAGTCGAGAGGGAACCAATAGGAGGGAGTATGTTAGAGTGGTAGTCGAGAGGGAACCAATAGGAGGGAGTATGTTAGAGTGGTAGTCGAGAGGGAACCAATAGGAGGGAGTATGTTAGAGTGGTAGTCGAGAGGGAACCAATAGGAGGGAGTATGTTAGAGCGGTAGTCGAGAGGGAACCAATAGGAGGGAGTATGTTAGAGAAGCAGTTGGTGAAGTATCTCTAAGAATCATTTTAGACTGATGAGGAAAAGGGGGTAGATCAGCTTTAATATTGCAGATAGATTATAACTTCCATCAATGTAATTGTCTGCATCACTTTCAATCCCCCATATGTATTTTTTCTACCAAATATATATACACACACATATACACACACACATATACATACATATACACACACATATAAATATATATACATACATATATACATATCCTTTAAAAGATATATATTTCCCTTTATTACTTTCCAACCCCACTACCCCTTCCCTAATTGGAGTAAACTAGTGAACAACAATGCTTAGGCCTCTACTTCCAGCTTATACATACTATATACATTTTATGGACACAGTCAATTTTACAATAATTATATTTTGTTTGTTTTTACTCCTGAACTTCCTCTACCCTCAACCTCTCCGATCATTTTCATGATGTCCATCCGGGTTGCTTCTATATGCCATATCTTTCTAACTGTGCTCTTTCACAAAAGCTCTCAACCTATAACCTATATACTTATTATAATAATAATAATAATATGCCATTTAGCAGACGCTTTTATCCAAAGCGACTTACAGTCATGCGTGCATACATTTTTGTGTATGGGTGGTCCCGGGGATTGAACCCACTACCTTGGTGTTACAAGCGCCGTGCTCTACCAGCTGAGCTACAGAGGACCACATTATGGACACAGCATGTCTTACACTAGTTATCTTGTTGTTATTAGTTGTTGTTATTAGTCTCATCCTTCAGCTCCATTCAACACCTCCCATCTATCTCTTAACACCATCCATATTGGATTTCTATTTGCCATATATTTTTCAACTGTACTGTGATGTTTCACAAAAGTTCTGAACCAGCAGATAAGTTCCTTACTTTTTCCCCCCTTCCACTTTCCTCTTCCATTTTTGCGGTAATGCTGCAATTATTTGGTTATCATTTTGGGTAGAGCAGACATTTCCATATGTTTTTGTTAGCTGCATGTGCGACATAACTCCACCAGTCCTACCTATGATATCATTTACAAAGATTATACCTTTTTTTATTTAAAAAATAATGGGTTTTTTTAATCAATTCGTATATATTTGAGTTTAACCACAATATTTGTTGCATTATTTGTTCTGTCGTTTCTGGAGGATTAAATTGAAAATGCAACCAACTTTCTATGGCTTGTTTTAGAAATAGTGATAATTGGGAGTTGATTTCCTTTCAAATAACTGAAAGTGAGAGGTAGTTCTAATGTATCCATGACATTCATGATTTCCTTAAGAGCATGAGGGTGATAGTTTGTAGTGTGATTTCCTTTACGGTCCATTGAGCTATTTAAAACAGTATTATAATCTCCCACCATAATAACATAGTCTTGAATTGCTTGCAAGGTCGATAATTTATTATATATATTGTCAAAGAAGTGTGGATCATCATTATTTGGTGCGTAAAGGTTAATGAGCCATATCTGTTTATGGTCCAATAACATATTTAAAATCATCCTTGCGGATCTGTTTGGAGAATTTGCACATTTGGATCGGAATTAATGTTAATTCATATCATCACCCCTTTTGAGTTTCTTTGCCCATGGGAGAAGTATATTTCGCCCCTCCAGTCCTTTTTCCACACAACTTCATCTCGAATTGTTGAATGCGTTTTCTGTAAACAATAGATATTATATTCCTTCTCTTTGAGCCATATACAGTGGCTTGTGAAAGTATTCACCCCCCTTGGCATTTTTCCTATTTTGTTGCCTTACAACCTGGAATAAAATTTGATTTTTGGGGGGTTTGTATCATTTGAATTACACAACATGCCTACCACTTTGAAGATGCAAATTTTTTTTTTGGGGTGAAACAAACAAGAAATAAGACAGGTTTGTTGTGGTGCCATATCCTTTCAATTTTTTTTATAATGGATTTAATGGTGCTCCGTGGGATGTTCAAAGTTTCTGATATGTTTTTATAACCCAACCCTGATCTGTACTTCTCCACAACTTTGTCCCTGACCTGTTTGGAGAGCTCCTTGGTCTTCATGGTGCCCCTTGCTTGGTGGTGCCCCTTGCTTAGTGGTGTTGCAGACTCTGGGGCCTTTCAGAACAGCTGTATATATACTGAGATCATGTGACAGATCATCTGACACTTAGATTGCACACAGGTGGACTTTATTTAACTAATTATGTGACTTCTGAAGGTAATTGGTTGCACCAGATCTTATTTAGGGGCTTCATAGCAAAGGGGGTGAATACATATGTACGCACCACCTTTCCGTTCTTTATTTTCCAGAATTTTTTGAAACAAGTGATTTTTTAAATTTCACTTCACCAATTTAGACTATTTTGTGTATGTCCATTACATTAAATCCAAATTAAAAATCTATTTAAATTACAGGTTGTAATGCAACAAAATAGGAAAAACGCCAAGGGGGATGAATACTTTTGCAAGTCACTGTAAATATTGTTCTTATTATTATCTGCTAAGCCATTACAATTATAACTGGCTATACTTATTTCACCATACACCATAATGAGATACAAGTTTCAAGTCTATTTATTATAATATATGTTTGTAAATGTACCAATAAAGAGTACCATAGTGATTGAGTGTCCATATAGCTGTACCATGATATTTGCATTGCTACTAAGTAACCCTCCAATTGTTCTCCACTATTCCCTCCGCTAAAGCCCCTCCCCATCCCAAGTTGGGTTGTCATCCCAGTGATCAGCATCCCACCCCTGTCCCCCTGGATCCCTAGGCCCCCCGAGAGGCCAGGACCCATCCATCGAAAACAGAACACAGTGCCACCCACAAAACAGAAGCAGGTCAACCCTCTCATTAACTTACCCATTCACTCTCCCTCTCATTAACTCACTCACTCACTCACTCTCCCTCTCATTAACTCACTCACTCACTCACTCACTCTCCCTCTCATTAACTCACTCACTCACTCACTCACTCTCCCTCTCATTAACTCATTCACTCACTCTCCCTCTCATTAACTAACTAACTAACTCACTCACTCACTCACTCACTCTCCCTCTCATTAACTCACTCACTCACTCACTCTCCCTCTCATTAACTCACTCACTCACTCACTCACTCTCCCTCTCATTAACTCATTCACTCACTCTCCCTCTCATTAACTAACTAACTAACTCACTCACTCACTCACTCACTCTCCCTCTCATTAACTCACTCACTCACTCACTCTCCCTCTCATTAACTCACTCACTCACTCACTCACTCACTCCCTCTCCCTCTCATTAACTCACTCACTCACTCACTCACTCACTTACTCTCCCTCTCATTAACTCACCCACTCACTTTCCCTCTCATTAACTAACTAACTCACTCACTCACTCCCTTCTTCCCATCTCAGGATTTAGACCAGAGAAACCTCTGTATCACAGGACATCCCCAGGGACGTGAACTATCTCACAGGTTCACGCGGTACCACTCACCCTGGCGTCGGTATCTCACAGGTTCACGCGGTACCACTCACCCTGGCGTCGGTATCTCACAGGTTCACGCGGTACCACTCACCCTGGCGTCGGTATCTCACAGGTTCACGCGGTACACTCACCCTGGCGTCGGTATCTCACAGGTTCACGCGGTACACTCACCCTGGCGTCGGTATCTCACAGGTTCACGCGGTACCACTCACCCTGGCGTCGGTATCTCACAGGTTCACGCGGTACCACTCACCCTGGCGTCGGTATCTCACAGGTTCACGCGGTACACTCACCCTGGCGTCGGTATCTCACAGGTTCACGCGGTACACTCACCCTGGCGTCGGTATCTCACAGGTTCACGCGGTACCACTCACCCTGGCGTCGGTATCTCACAGGTTCACGCGGTACACTCACCCTGGCGTCGGTATCTCACAGGTTCACGCGGTACACTCACCCTGGCGTCGGTATCTCACAGGTTCACGCGGTACCACTCACCCTGGCGTCGGTATCTCACAGGTTCACGCGGTACCACTCACCCTGGCGTCGGTATCTCACAGGTTCACGCGGTACCACTCACCCTGGCGTCGGTATCTCACAGGTTCACGCGGTACCACTCACCCTGGCGTCGGTATCTCACAGGTTCACGCGGTACACTCACCCTGGCGTCGGTATCTCACAGGTTCACGCGGTACACTCACCCTGGCGTCGGTATCTCACAGGTTCACGCGGTACACTCACCCTGGCGTCGGTATCTCACAGGTTCACGCGGTACCACTCACCCTGGCGTCGGTATCTCACAGGTTCACGCGGTACCACTCACCCTGGCGTCGGTATCTCACAGGTTCACGCGGTACCACTCACCCTGGCGTCGGTATCTCACAGGTTCACGCGGTACCACTCACCCTGGCGTCGGTATCTCACAGGTTCACGCGGTACCACTCACCCTGGCGTCGGTATCTCACAGGTTCACGCGGTACCACTCACCCTGGCGTCGGTATCTCACAGGTTCACGCGGTACCACTCACCCTGGCGTCGGTATCTCACAGGTTCACGCGGTACACTCACCCTGGCGTCGGTATCTCACAGGTTCACGCGGTACACTCACCCTGGCGTCGGTATCTCACAGGTTCACGCGGTACCACTCACCCTGGCGTCGGTATCTCACAGGTTCACGCGGTACACTCACCCTGGCGTCGGTATCTCACAGGTTCACGCGGTACACTCACCCTGGCGTCGGTATCTCACAGGTTCACGCGGTACACTCACCCTGGCGTCGGTATCTCACAGGTTCACGCGGTACACTCACCCTGGCGTCGGTATCTCACAGGTTCACGCGGTACACTCACCCTGGCGTCGGTATCTCACAGGTTCACGCGGTACACTCACCCTGGCGTCGGTATCTCACAGGTTCACGCGGTACCACTCACCCTGGCGTCGGTATCTCACAGGTTCACGCGGTACCACTCACCCTGGCGTCGGTATCTCACAGGTTCACGCGGTACACTCACCCTGGCGTCGGTATCTCACAGGTTCACGCGGTACCACTCACCCTGGCGTCGGTATCTCACAGGTTCACGCGGTACCACTCACCCTGGCGTCGGTATCTCACAGGTTCACGCGGTACACTCACCCTGGCGTCGGTATCTCACAGGTTCACGCGGTACACTCACCCTGGCGTCGGTATCTCACAGGTTCACGCGGTACACTCACCCTGGCGTCGGTATCTCACAGGTTCACGCGGTACACTCACCCTGGCGTCGGTATCTCACAGGTTCACGCGGTACACTCACCCTGGCGTCGGTATCTCACAGGTTCACGCGGTACCACTCACCCTGGCGTCGGTATCTCACAGGTTCACGCGGTACCACTCACCCTGGCGTCGGTATCTCACAGGTTCACGCGGTACCACTCACCCTGGCGTCGGTATCTCACAGGTTCACGCGGTACCACTCACCCTGGCGTCGGTATCTCACAGGTTCACGCGGTACCACTCACCCTGGCGTCGGTATCTCACAGGTTCACGCGGTACCACTCACCCTGGCGTCGGTATCTCACAGGTTCACGCGGTACCACTCACCCTGGCGTCGGTATCTCACAGGTTCACGCGGTACCACTCACCCTGGCGTCGGTATCTCACAGGTTCACGCGGTACCACTCACCCTGGCGTCGGTATCTCACAGGTTCACGCGGTACCACTCACCCTGGCGTCGGTATCTCACAGGTTCACGCGGTACCACTCACCCTGGCGTCGGTATCTCACAGGTTCACGCGGTACCACTCACCCTGGCGTCGGTATCTCACAGGTTCACGCGGTACCACTCACCCTGGCGTCGGTATCTCACAGGTTCACGCGGTACCACTCACCCTGGCGTCGGTATCTCACAGGTTCACGCGGTACCACTCACCCTGGCGTCGGTATCTCACAGGTTCACGCGGTACCACTCACCCTGGCGTCGGTATCTCACAGGTTCACGCGGT